>NC_051141.1:1202769-1479769 GCF_014839805.1 Manduca sexta | reverse complement strand
AAAAAATCTTTTAGTGTTGGATAGCCCTTTGTTCGTGGTAGGTTATATATCATCAGGCTATGACTAATAGGAGCGGAGCAGTAATGGAAAATGATGCAAAAATGGAGAAAATTTATTACTTTTGAGAGTCTCCGTTGCGTGCGCTACGTAAACGGTTAAAGTTATGCAACAATCAAGCGTGACGGAATTGTTCCTCTCAAAAAATTCAAAAAAATTGTATCTGCACACCACATATCAGCCAAAGCCAGTAAACCACGTGCGAGCAAAGCCTTTTATTCACTTAAACAACAAATAGTTTTACTTACTTAACTAATAATTTTTAATCTAGGTTTACACTTCGACTCGAGTTTTTATATTATGAGCGCCGTTCTGTACATAACCATCCACAGTCATAGTTGAAACCATACTAAAGTTCGTTGTGTTCGGAACGCCAAATCTAAGACTTAGTACATATATATCGATGTTTTGAAATTCTACGCGCCAACTAAGTACGGTATACTAGCGCTATCTAGTGACTAATAGCAGAAGCATTTACGCGTCATCATAGCACGGTATGCTAATACTGCCCAGTAGCCATCAGTTAAAGTACTATTACGTACAAAAGTCACACGACATACTACCGTTATCCAGTAGCGCATAGAAGAAGCACCTTTGCCTTGTTTAGCGAATAATTTAACTAACGTCATCTGTCGACAATAAAAATAAACAATATCTAGTAATTATCTGTTAATTAACTAGCTGTGCCAACTGCTGAACGAAACACCAAATTAATTGTCTCGGTTTTTACAAAAAAAAAAAAAAAAAAAAATACGTGCTGCGCGCATCGCGCGCTCCTCGAAAAACGTTCACCTCTGCCTATGTTGTAATCCCAAGTATAATAATCAAACAAGAGACATCACATCACAGGCTTGACTCCGATTCGTGGTGTAATTCCTTCCACGGAGGAGACTGACCATACTTTTAATGTAGGCAGGCCCTTCGACGACGCAGCGTTCATGTCTGGGAAAGGAATATTGAAGGAAATGAAAATAGCTTTTAAGTCAATGAAAAATGCTTACTTCTGACTTTATGTGTCTAAACCTGAGTATTGTAATATAACAACAAACAACATTTAGTTCTTACTTGTGTAAGTTAGTTGACATATTATATTGAAATTAAACTAATTTTCGGATTCTATCGCGGTGCTAGTATTTTATTTTCTCCCGACGTTTCGAAGACTTTGCAGCCTTCATGGTCACGGGGGGGACTGAGGTGTTGTTCATCCGTAAAGTCAAAGTTACAATATCTACCTACATTTTACAATTATACAACTTTTTAAATTTTTTTTAGCTGTTGGTGGTCCGATCTACGCAGAATGAGCTCACAGTGTCTTGAAGTCTGGCAGCCGGTCTTTTGGGTTCCGATTTAATTAAATGTAGAACTGGATCCCAGGCTTGTGCAAGCTTCCAACCATCTTCCCTATTGAAATTAGGATGTTTTTTATTTCAATAGCCTCGCGAATCATCCTAGGCAGGAATCGGTGTTCTTTGGCGAGGATTTGTGGCTTGTCTAGTCGCAGATAATGATTGGCGCCTCCCTCAGAGTGTTCAGCGACTGCAGACTTCGTCGAGCGTCGGTGTTTCACGTCAGCTATATGTTCTTTTACGCGGGTCCCTATATTTCTTTTTGTTTGCCCGATATAAGAGAGGCCACAGTTGCAATCTATTTTGTATACTCCCGGTTCTTGTAGAGGTATGTGACACTTGACAGGTGGTAAAATTGACTAATCTTCTTAGGCGGCTTAAAATAAGTTTTTATGGAAGCACGCTTCAGGATGTAGCCAATCTTGTCGGTGACTCCTCTTACATATGGTAATACAACCGGAACACGTTCAACTGTGGCTGGTTTCACTCGGTTTCTGTGACGGCGGCGTGGAATTTGGAGCTTGTTGTCTCGCAGTACTTGCTTGACATGTTGCAGCTCAGCGGCCAGGTGTTTCTCGTCACAGATTCCTTGTGCTCTCTGAAACAAAGATTTGCCCACGGTAGCTAACTGTTTTGGGTGGTGATGAGATTCACCGTTCAGATATTTATCAGTATGGGTCTGTTTCCGATATACAGTATGACTTAAGGTCTGATTAGGATTACGGATGATTAAAACATCTAAGAAAGCAAGAGATTTATTGTGTTCTAACTCCATAGTAAATTGGATTTTATTGTTGATGGAGTTAAGGTGATTTAAAAATGCAGTTACTTTATCAGATGGTAAAATTGTGAAAGTATCGTCTACGTACCGTTTATAAAACCTTGGAGTGACCGGGGCTGTACTCAGGGCTGTCTCCTCGAAGTCCTCCATAAATATATCGGCGACTACCGGAGATACATAATATAGGGACCCGCGTAAAAGAACATATAGCTGACGTGAAACACCGACGCTCGACGAAGTCTGCAGTCGCTGAACACTCTGAGGGAGGCGCCAATCATTATCTGCGACTAGACAAGCCACAAATCCTCGCCAAAGAACACCGATTCCTGCCTAGGATGATTCGCGAGGCTATTGAAATTAAAAACATCCTAATTTCAATAGGGAAGATGGTTGGAAGCTTGCACAAGCCTGGGATCCAGTTCTACATTTAATTAAATCGGAACCCAAAAGACCGGCTGCCAGACTTCAAGACACTGTGAGCTCATTCTGCGTAGATCGGACCACCAACAGCTAAAATTTAAAAAATTTAAAAAAGTTGTATAATTGTAAAATGTAGGTAGATATTGTAACTTTGACTTTACGGATGAACAACACCTCAGTCCCCCCGTGACCATGAAGGCTGCAAAGTCTTCGAAACGTCGGGAGAAAATAAAATACTAGCACCGCGATAGAATCCGAAAATTAGTTTAATTTCAATGTCTAACATTCGCGTAAACATAAGAAATCATTATGACATATTATAATCAAGGTTATAGGGTAAAGGCCGGATAGTTGCCTCGGACGAATACATGCCTCAGTTCGAATTCACTATGATACGCTTGTTGATAGTGTTAGCGGTTGATCATAATTGAAAGTGCCCCCCGCACAGGCCTCGGTGCCGCAAAAACCGTTGAAGTAGGCACACGTATTTTGTCGATATTAGCAAATATCTTCCGCGGCTAAACATTGACGAACGTTGAAATTATATTAGTAAGCAATCTCTATTAAATAGTTTTATTACTTATAAAGATTTCAGTAACATTTTTGTTTCCTAGCATGCATTAGGGGTTTAATCAGAAGTCACTTGAAATCTAATGCAGTAGTGTGGTCACAATATGAAGACAAATATAAATTGATGTTAGAGCGTATTCAGAACAAATTTGTTAGATTCTTATATTTGAAATAGTTTGGTATGTACCCAGGTTTCCCACTGTTGTATACTACATTATTTGTTCTAGGTTACTATAAATTGGAAAAAAGGGAAGTATCTATTGCCTAATATTTATTTAAGGTGATTCGGGGTAAAATACACAATCCTAGTCTCCTACAAGCAGCTGGGCTGTGTGTCCCGGATAGGTATGTAGGGCGGCGGCAGCGACCGCCATTGTTGTCGGTGCCGCGAGCTCGCACCAACTTATTACGGCATGCACCATTGACGCGCGCGCTGCTTGTGCTCAATGCTTTGTCTAACCAGATTGATATATTTTCATGCTCTTTGACGGAATTCACATCGGCCGCTTATGTAATAGTAAGTAATAATAATAATAAATAATAATAATATCAGCCCTGTATTATATACTTGGAGGCCCACTGCTGAGCACGGGCCTCCTCTACTACTGAGAGGGATTAGGCCTTAGTCCACCACGCTGGCCTAGTGCGGATTGGTAGACTTCACACACCTTTGAAATTCCTGTAGAGAACTTCTCAGATGTGCAGGTTTCCTCACGATGTTTTCCTTCACCGTTAAAGCGAACGATAAATTCACAAAGAATACACACATGATTTTGTAGAAAAGTCAGAGGTGTGTGCCCTTGGGATTTGAACCCGCGGACATTCGTCTCGGCAGTCCGTTCCACACCCAACTAGGCTATCGCCGTTTTAGTAATAATAAAATATTATAATAACTATTGTAATACGCTATTGTATTTGGTATTATCTGTAAAATAGTTTTATGTGGAAATAAAGAAATAAAAAAAAAGTTGATTATTACTCTTTATTGTTTTATATATATAAATTACGCCCTTTCCAAGACAAGTCCCACCTATTTTGCCATTCATTTAATAACTCATTGTGTACATCATTGTGCGGTTTAAATAGTCTATTGATTCTAAAGAGCTCACGAGACGTAAAAAACTTTGCACCACAGCACCGATAGTTGTCCTATCGACCCATACAGGCGATCCGTATGTAATACAAGCTAATTAAGTCGCTCCATAGAAGATTTTGAGCGTAGTGAGTGACAGTCCCCACATAGAAGTCGAAATCCTTGTCTATAGATAACAGACCGATTCTTTCCTTTTCACAAAAATATTATTAAATTGAATTCGCAACGGTGATTTTAATATTCCTTTTAAAAACAGTTGGAAAGTTTTGTGAGGTACGAATGTAAGGCGATTTTTTTCACCCCATTCAGATTTTAATTGTTAACAAATATCCACCAAACTTTCAAGCCCCGATGTATTATTAGACTCTATTAGTAAGAGGCCGTCATCCGCATATCCGGTTAAAGTGCATCCTACAGGCAAGGGAATGGAAAGAAAATCATCGAAGCCCAAATTCCATAAGTAAAGACCTGCAACTGAACCTTGTGGACATCCCATAGTCAGCGACTTCGACACGGCATGGTGGCCAAGTTTCAGTTTGGATGTTCCGTACGAGAAGTATGAGTAAATTAGGGAATATATATTGCAGTCTCGTATTTTGTAACTTTTAATGTATTGAAAAAACTTGCAGTTTTCCGTGTTACAATGGATCGCCATGTGCAGGAAAAATGTACGTCATCACAACAAATGTGGTGACCTCCTCAACTTATATTGTGATTTTTACGAAATCACTTACCTACACGCGTCGTTTCACTTACATCCAAAACCATTGAATTTTAATCTATTTTGTATGAGCATTGCCTCCAACGATGGCCACAATTGACCTCGGAAACAATATCACCTCTGTACAACAAGTAACAGCAAAAATAAATAAATTACTTCAACGCGTATATTATCTTGTTACGACGACTGAATAATAATATAAATTACATTAAACTCACTGAATATTAACACAGATTAACTGACGCAACTGTAATCTCCCAAATTCCGGATTTTTTATCTTATTTCACCACCAAAAACTTCAACCAAAATAGTGGTGTAGAGGCTTATATACAAGACAGCTTAAATGCGAGTCTCCGAGCTATAGTATATACAGAGACTCGTCACCGATCATTAACCGGTACTTCTTACACTAACTCCACTCACGCTAAAGCGTATTAAACCAGGTCGTTATACAACAATTATTGACTACTCCGGTTTAAGTAATGCCTACTCTGGAAAATAAAGCAATACAAAGCACTCGTCGAACAAAACGTCGTAGCAATCGAATCTTTGGTCGACCGCATAAAATCTGTTATAAATGTGAACTCAAAGCAAGTACGTGTACGTCCTTACTCCTTAGTGCGCTCCCGCTCTTGTACTATGTACCTATTCAACACTATGACCGACTTCACTTTAAAGATCTCACGTCTCCCAAAGACGAAATCGTTCAAACTATCCATAAAACATAGAGAAATTTCTGCAATTCTATCACGAAGCCTTTTTATAATGGCGATAGACATAATGCACAGGTAAGTTCTTATAACATTAATTATGTACTGTCCCACGTGGGCAACACGAAATCTCTGTACTACTAAAACGGTTTATGCCTTAACCACGGACCATTACCACGCTGGCCTAGTGTTAATTGATTACCCAGAGAGGCACGGAGGCGGGCCATTCCTGACGCTCGGACTGAACGCAGAGGGCGGCGTCGGCGACCGCACGACGCTTCCACCCGGCGGCGAGGCACACACCTCACGCGGTACATTTCCCACCACGCGCAATCTCTCCGTACAGTGGTGATTCTGTAACTAAATCCAGTTTATTACAATGGATACCAATCATGACCAGTAGAGGATTGTTAACACCGGTCAAGTAAAAATTATGACCACGCTTTATGCAAATTCTTTAATAGAAAGCCGTTTTAGAACTCCAAACAAATTTTAATATATACCGGCAAAACACAAAGCTTTTTTAAAAAACGGCCCGAAAACATCGTCTCAGTTATGGTGCCTCAGATTAATAGGTAAATTCCTCGACTTGTTTAAATGTTTAAAAACGCGAATAAAACATAACTAAGTGTTGGTCGCGGCCATACCCGCGTTAAAACCTTTTCCTGCTACAAAATCACTATAGTGTTTTATGGTGCTACCTGTAAGACGCCAGAACCACATACTTAAAATCAGATTAAAAAATGGGGATAAAAAGATAAGCTTATATTTTGTTAATCCAGAAAAATCTATTAGTTCTTTCTGCATTTAAACGGATTGTATACTAACAGAAACAAAAAAAAAACAGATCATACGAAATTATACTTTTAGATACCTGTAGGACAGAGCGTTCCGGATCTGTGATAGAAACGTGCCAGGGTGCAGGCCGAGCTGCCGTCACGAGTCGCACCGGCTGCGTGGGCACGCGAGACGAGAAGTACGCGCCGACTGATTTGCTCTCCCTACAAGTGCATAAAATACGTTGCGAGTGCAGTGGCCAGGGTGAACTTGTGCATGAAGGCAGCTCGGAGCGGTCTGCTCACCGAGCTATCGAACCGCCGGGCGACGCCGATCGGGGCGGCGACACGGAGGGACTTCGGGCGCGAAATTCGGCGCCGACCACCAGCGTATCTTCCGCGTGCCACCTGTACACCACAACTTCTGTATAATATAAGTTACCTGCGTAACAGGAACCGAAGCGTTGTAAGAAATCAATTACCTCACAGGCGAGGAGCGCGAGCGGACCCGCCGTCCGCATTTCGCCTCTGTACATACAAATACGTCATCAACGATCTAGGGAAGCATCCGACAAAGCACGTGCATTAGCAACAACTCTAACGAGGGAACTTGGAGCCAGTGTCACCTCCGTGTTGCGGGAGCGTCGGTTCAAGGGGCGGCGGCGGCGGGCGCCACGCACACAGCTCGGAGTCGTCCCGGTCGGCGGCCGCCGCGCTGCTCGTGCCCCTGTAACACGCGCCACATGTCACGCACCGCCGGACACGCCGCACTCACCGGGTAGACACTACACTTAACAACTTGCGTGTCACCTTACAGCGAACTAATAATGCTCATGTTCCGTGTTGCTTCCGTCTTCTTACTTGGACAATTTAATAACACTGGATCTATTATGAAAACTATTCCATTGAATTTGTTTGTGATTAAATAAAGTCATGAATGTAGTCTAACGAATAAAGTTTTAAGAAGGAGCATTATAATCAAAGAGATTGAGTTATAATATTACATTTAATATTTAACAAAGATATTTAATATGAGAACGTTTCGGTCAAAGAGAATTATAATATTATATATATGGAAATTCAGTCATAATCAAAGTCATATTTTTTATATTTCATAAAAATATTAATCAAAGATTTTAATACTCTTTGGTATCAATCAAAAAATATTATGCAAAGAGCATTTATATATTATGTAATAACTAATACTACGGAAAATATGATGCTCCAAAAATAATTATTTTTGTTCAATAATTATAATAAGGATTTCATCTCAGAACGATTTGAAATTCTGAGCATCCTCCCTAATAATAACAAAATCTCACAGATGCCCATAAAAACAACAGAATATGACTCAAACTGGCGGAATAAAAATAATATAACACTTTTAATGACAAAACATTTTCAATAGTTTAAGACTAATAAGTGTTCCGTTTTTCTTTTTGAGGTACGGAACCCTAAAAACCGGCCAAGTGCGAGGCAGCCTTGAGCAAGTCGAGTATTCCGTACAAACCTGTAGGTAAGTAAAAGTTCACTCTTGGCGACAATCGAGTCATATTTATGGTATTTTTATTGCAAAATGAAATCCATAACAATACGGAAAGCTGGAGGAGCATAAATTAAAGACATAGGTCTAAAAATGTAAGTTTTGCGGAATTTGTCCTATATATGTGCTATAAAACCTTGCTTCATGCCAAGTTTCAAGATTCTAGGTCGACTGAAGGTATTGATTCCCTTGCGAATAGTGGCGAGTTTGAAGATATGCGGCTTAAATTGCTGTTTCTTGTGATTGCGTTGACATAGAAGTTTGATTTTGCTTAAAGGTATTATAGACCTGAGTATTTGATATGAATTTCAATTTAATACGTCTACGCGTTAATGAGGAACGGAGTAACTTTAAAATTATTAAAAATATTTTTATTATATGATGTAACTAAAAATTTACGGTTTCCACAATTTTTCCTTTATCTGTACTATACCACGTTGCTTCGTACCAAATTTCAATATTCCGAGTTCACGGGAAGTACCCTGTAGGTTTTAATTCCCTTGCGAGTTTCGAAAATTTGCGACATAAACAGCTGTATATTTTGATTGCGTTGGCTTAGCAGTTTGATTTTTTCACAGCTCCAAGGGGCAGTAATAGTATTTGATATAAATTTCAGCTTAATACCTGCACGCGTTCCTGAAAAAGAGACAGACGGACAACAAAGTGCTACTATAAGGGTTCCGTTTTTTACTTTTGAGGTACGGAACCCTAAAAAATAACATTGTGGAAGTCTCTTGAGTTAGTTTCAGATAAAAATTATGAAAGTTTCAGGTTTTAATTGGACACAAATCAATCTTACAAAATAAAACCTTATTTTTTTCATGTTATTTTTTTTTTGGTATCTAAGAACAATGAGATATATCCATACAGTTTTTAGGCCACATCTTTCCAGAATCTGAAATAAAATATATTATTTATCAATAACTATAATGTATGTTATGTATCAATTCCTTATGCCAATTGAAATCATTTGTTAACTTTGGATTAAAATGCAATTGAATAGTTCAAACTTTATGTGGAAACTATATTTGATGCAATTTAAAACCATATTCTTAATATCTAGTTAATTTATGATTGGGAAAATATTCAAATTCTGCTGGAAAACTAAGCTGTGGAAAATCACCAACTTATTTATACGTACGTATTTTTTTTTGGCTTGTTTATAATTTGCAACATATTATCTTCACAATCACACAATCCATGATCAACAAAAGTTCCTAGATAGAGTCAATACATAATTGTTTTTAATATTTCAGTTAATATATCATGAAAATAGGTTTTTAAACTCGATAAACGTTTGCCGTCCATAATACATCAAATAAATGAGTAATCCAAAATTTCGCTGATGTGACATTTTGCAAAATGACATAAAAATCGGATATTCCTAATTTAGATGCATAATTTTAACCAATAAATATTGTCCATCAGATGACTCTGTCGAAATAATTTTAAACCATAAAGTATTCCTTGTTTCACTCAATAGCGTATAAAAGCTTTATCATCCGAGATGAATAAGAATTCTATTTCGTAAATTTTATTTTAATTTGGTATCTAAATTTTAAGTCATAAATCTGAGGTAGGTATTTCAAAAAGTGTCCAAAGGCTCGTCTAGCTGTCTAAGAGTGTATCCACTGTCCGTGGCATTATGAGAGTGCCACTGTAACTATTGGACATACTAAGACTTAAAACCTCACGTTCCAGGATAGCGAGCACAGTGGAATACCAAACAATACTTGGCAATTCAAACTGTTGGATAGTGTTTCTTTTGTTTATGGGCATTCGTATCGCTTACCATCAGACGAATGGCAAGCTCGTTTCGTCGTTCAAAGCAATAAAAAATAATACATACCTATGATGAGGTTTATTGCAGATGCCAATAAACTAATCCAATCCCTAACTACATCTAAAATAAGTCGTCTATAAGCATAATTAAGACACTTTATATATTACTGTGATTAGTCCGCTTTTGTCTAGGATCCGACGCGACGGCGCGGCGGCGGTTATTGTCGTTTATATTTTAATATAATGATTGGCCATAAGTAGATGTGTAGGTGTACTTCTGCGAATATGCCACAGTGAACAAATACAATTTACAGTACACAGTGTTTATTAGACATATTAATATTATATTCAAAATAAGGTCACAGTGGTAATTACAGAGTAACAATAAAGGATCGGAAAGTGGACATGTAAAGACTAAGACTCGACGATCTCCAGCATGCTGGTGTAGACGCCGGAGACGAGGCACAGCATGCCCACGATGATGATGACGATGTCTCGTAACAGCTTGTAGTGACACAGGCCGTACCGGTCCGGGTACCAGAGACATGCGTCCATCACGGCGGGGAACACCATCGCGAGCAGCGACAGGCACAGTGCGCCGAACAGCGCGATGAACGGGCCCAAGTGTGGCGCCGCGACCGCGAGGAGCCCTGCACGCGAACATACAAGGGAACCGGACAGATTCCAATATTTTAAGTGCCTTTTCAAACGTACTGCCGTAAATGCCGGGTAATTGGCAACGAGTATCAGATTTAGTCGGGATCCGGTCGGCCAGAGAACACCAGACATACCGCTGTCCGATGGCCGCCTACTGGCTAACCGGGCGCCAAGTGGTGTAAGGAGCTCAGCGGCATCTTTCGCATGCAACGATGGAGAAGGGTATCATATGCATACACTATGCGATGCGTACTCGAGTCGACTGGCAACTCGATACAAGATAGGGTCTTGTTAAAGCTGATAGTCGGCACCTATGAAAAGGCTCTAATACTTACAGGGAATGATGACAAGCACCACACGCAGCGTGTAGTCTATCGGACATTGTCGGCTCGGATTAATTTTCTTTTTGATTTTTCGCCACATAATATTGTACCCAACAAAATTCTGGAGCGGAAATGACAAGAAGATAGCCAATGCAAACGTCACTTTTGCTACTTGCGCCTTCCTGAAACAAGCACAAACACAGTCCGCGCCCGATCAAGCCCACAAAGATAACTCACTAATTTGTGGGCGAGCACTGACTTCTGATTAAAAGGCAGATTGAGGGTGATTGAGGCCTCCACTTCATTCCCGAACTTGAGATACCCGAACACGCCCACCAGCAAGTACAATAAGCATATGATCGCCATGCCGATGTTGAACAGGCCAAAGAGGCCCACGAACTGTCGAGGGTGCTCCATGTTGTATTCGAGCGCAAGCACCTGCATAGGGAGGAGGTAATGGAGTTATGTAGTAGCGGGTACCATCTACTTCCTTAAGACACGTCGTATACGCACCACGCCAACCGCCTCAAGCGCGAATAGTGTAATCCCAATAAACACAGGGATGTCCTCGTAGCGCTTCATCTGCAACTTCTCATCCTCTAACGTGACGTCGTCCTCCACCAGATAGAAGAACACGAGGATCAGACCAAACACTGTCACCACATTCGATATCGTCGAGAGCGGAGTCAGCAGTTTCAAATCCTTTACCAGGTTGAGCACGGTGAGCGGCGCCAGCAGGCAGCTCAAGTGTATCCTTATCGACAGCTCCAGTCCGTAGTAGTCGCATACCTGCCGGTGCACAACTGCGATTTACAAGGAATTTGGGATACCGGGACGCATCAAGTAATGCGGCTCATACCTGTTTCAGATTCTCGGCGACGAACACGAAGTATATGACGCAAATGCCCAGCTGCCACGTGACCAACGTCACGTCGACGAAGTAGTAGGACATGCCAGCAGCCCAGCGCATGCACGGTGGACCGTCTTGCAGGGCCAGCCGCATCGACTTAGGGTACGCGATGTAGCCGCGTCGCCACCGTTTACATAGCTGGTACTGCGCTGCGATCTGCACGTTACATAGGCACAGGCAAGCACACACACAAGTATATAGTATTATTTGTAATAAAAGTATTATTATAACGCAGTGATAAAAAATAGATTAAATAAATTTATCATGAACAAACTAATATTTATATAATATAATTAAAGAAAAATGCCTATTTGTTAATGGAAGACGTAAATATAAACAAGCAAATTATAATGTACTTAACTAAAAAAGCTAGGTAAGGCTCGGGGAGGTAAGAGGAGAAAATCTACACAAATTAAATAAAATAATGTCAAGGACACGTCGCGATCCTTACGAGTGAAGATAAATAGACCCAAACCTTGCTAACTACCAGCCTCTCACTAGCCACGTAAGTAATAATTACCCGAAGAAGTCAGAATGAAACTTCGGGTCTAATTTTTGCCATCTTTTAATTACATGTTTTATATTTTTTTTCCAGTCTTTTGTTTACATTGTCACAATAGTTATAAGCTAATGCACGCAGATCACCGTTAAAACAGGATGAAATTCAAGTGAAAGTATTTTACCATGGACTGGAAAGGAACGCCATTCGTCTTTCGGTCGGTTTAATTAAAAAAATGTATTACGTCCAAAAAGTGGATAATAATTGAAATGATTATGTTAAAGTCACCGAGTCTAAATTAATATTTAAAATTATTATACTGCCGATATTATCATAAGTATATAGGAAGCCTTTTAGGCAATTAATTAATTGGGTACTAATTAATGCCAATATGCTTGGTCATGGTGTGCAAGACCTATTTTTTTAGCCGTCTTATCACGATGTAATGAATCAGTTACATTATAATGGCGTTTACACTTTACACATTAACACACGCTTGATGTCTTGAACTAGTGTACGGGCAAATTAGCTGTTTTGAGGAGAAGTTAATTACACAATTTAAAGCTATTTGCTAACAATGAATTATTGCTTTTGCAGAGCATATAATTTGGAAAAACTAGTTTACTCTTATTTATAGTATTTAGACATTGAAAATCACTGTTATTGTGTAAGTACCTCGGCCTTAACGTATGTCCGTAATTTTGTGAAAAATTTATTCGGTCGGCAGTCAGCACACATGTCACTTCCTTGAACAGTGTCCTAAGAGTATCCCGAGCGAGTAGGTTTGTATTGAACCACGGAAGTATCCTCAATACTTTGAGAATATTTAGTAAAAAACAAAACCTATACTTTGAGAATATTTAGTAAAAAACAAAACCTAATATAATTTTATAATCATTTCAATTATACCAAATAAAATAAAGGTTAAGATGTAAAAACATTCTGTAAATTGAAATCATTCCATAAGGACATAATATATTTTACGTAGTAAGATTTTGGCATTTTCCTTTCGGAATAATTCGTCACATAAATGCCAATCATACGAACTCGAACCCGTAAAAGATATTCAGTTCTTCGTTCAACATTCTCTTGAAACATCAGTTAGTTTGAACGAACCTTCCAGACACATTTTGCGCATTTTCGTCTGTCTTTTAGGTTGTTTAAATGGCGCTTGAAGCTTCTATTTCTGCTTTTGAATTGAGATGAGCACTTGTAATTAACAGTCTTGAGAATGACAACGTTGTCGCCGTACACTGATTTAAACATTTTCTTTGTAAATATCATCCAAATCCGTTAAGCGGTTTATGCGTTTACTTCAAATAAACTTCCAAATATTTTCACGAATTTTCGCATTTATAATATCAGTAGAATAGTACCGAAATAGTAGCATTCGGGCAGTTGCGACACGTACTACGTGCACGTCAACTATCCCGAAACCAATGGTAGCATCGGTCTGAATGAAACCAATGGTTATCACTGTTGTGAACCTGTAGGCGCGGGTGAGAATATCGCCAGAGTCGGCCCAGCATCCAGTATCCACACGACACGGCTTCACATTACGCACAACTCACGAGGCTTGTCACTTGGCACCGATTCAACAAACAGCGCTCGCTATTTTTATACTTAAGTATGTCATATTTTACAACATTTTTAGTTTTTTGTTCTAGCACAATTGCACACACAACATACTATTTTGGGATTGATGTTTTAAGTATTGTGTTATTATAATACGGTTGACGTAGGTAATTAGTATTATAGGGGTACTGTTGTAAGTGGATCCTAACCCGGTTCCAATATTTTGTTTACAAACATGCTACTCGCTAGATAACGTTAAAACTATATTTACCTACCATATTAAGACCGATCGACCTCGAAGCAAATGACATCATGATCGCATGCGAGCAAATTACATGGAATTGTTTATATTTATGGCAGTTGTTGTGACTTGTGGAAAGTTAGAGCACTAGCCAGCGTGTGGATATTGTTGCGAATGCTCTCGAAGTAGTTCTTCAACCACTCAGATTGGTATTTGATATTTATCGCGCATATGTATGCGATGTATGTATTTGGTAACAGCTTTATCGATGAGGCTAGGAAGCGTGCGGGGAGCGGCGAGGTGGGCCTACAGCTGCGCGGCCGTGTCGTCCGTGGCCGTCTTCGCGCGGATCACTTCTAAGACTTGGAACAATAGTTCGAGGCGCTAATGCGAGCGGCGCGCGTTTTGAAAAATACAATTTTACAGAAGTAACAATTCTTGAAGTCATTGTTAGGCGGTCACGTCACAAAGATTACAATTGCACTCAAAACATTTCTGTGAAGCTATATCAAGAGTTAAAAGGTCTCGTTTTTAAGCTGATCTTATTCATACAAAATCGCAATATCCAGATTTCGGAATCTAACAAAAAAAATATCCTCAATGTTGCCTTCAGTTGCTACTTGCCATAGAAAGCTGGACCCACATTGAACAAACATAATTTAAAAAAATAAGCCGAGTTTTTAATAGACATTTTAATCAATTCTCTAAGACTGACTAAAGTTAGTCGTTTTCTTTGTAACAATATATCTAGACACACAAATAAAAATAATATCTTATGATGAAATAAAATTATTATTATCATTAGGTACCAAAACCTATAAAAATAAAGAGTATATACTATTTCTGGTTAAGCTTTTTTAACATAATATAAACTAAATAAAACGGATTAAATTCCGGATCTTAATTGAGAATAATTTCCATATCATTCTGTCGAATCAATTTTATAATCTAATTGAAAATATTTGTAAGGTAATACAAAATCTTTATTGTTCATGCGTCTTGAGAGCACCTAGCCTCTGCGTATTACCCACCAACTTTTAGTATGAAGGAAGGACGGAATACACGTTATGTGTGAGTTTAGAGTATAACATTTTAGCTTACTTCTTACCAATATGTATAATATTATTGTTACAAATGCGAAAGTTTGATGTCTATTAAAAATAAACGAAAAACCACAATTTGGCAAGCAGATAGACCAAACTACAAGACGTGTGTCAACAAATAAATTGTTTATCTCGGCATAGCAGACACTACCGCCCTGTGGAATGGGGGCGTTTGGAGAATACCACCACGGTAAACCCCTGCCTGTCGTAAGAGGCGATTTATAGGGGCCACGAAGGGGGTCGTCGGCGGGCAGCAGGGGGCTGTCCGCCCTAGTGCATTTTTGTGCATTTCTTGCACATTTTTCGGTTGACCCCGGGATGGACGGCAGTGTGGCGTTGACCTCATGCTGCCGTTGACGCTGAGAGCGTCCTTCGGTGCGAGGGGCTTAGGAGCCCCCCACATTTAGGGAGACGGGCCGCAAGGCGGCACCGCCCAGGGGCGGCCGCGGACGAAGACTCGGACCTGCTGTCTCGGGGAAGCCCGCAGTCGTCCCTTATGCGCCGAAGAGGGTCAACGCGGAGTTTTAGTTGGTAGGCCGTTGCGTAGGGACTTAGGTTAGGGTCATTGGTTAGGGACTCGGCTCGACCGCCGCCCGAGGGTCCCGGGCTGCTTCAATTGTCGGGTCGTAAGGCAACGGTTACCCCAACATAACCGCTCAGTCGCCCCCCGCGAAGACTGGACGGTAGTAATAAGGGACTTTCTCCGCGAAAACAAAACAAAAAAAAAAAAAAAAAAAAAAAAAAATAGCAGACACTAGGTGCACAGTGACTTCCTTCAGAAAAGAGTTTGTGAAGCCGCGTGTAAACCTGTCATTTACAACCTATCCGAGAATATAATTTTTAATGATGTTTTTGGCAATCGTAAATTATTTTGAAACCCTCCTGACAGCCGGGGGTTAATTACATGGCGGAAACGCAAAACGTAAACAATACCTCCAAACTTCACATCTACAAACAAGTTTAAGACAAATTTAACATTTCTATTTTTTAAGGTTTTCTACCAAAAAAATTTAAGACATAATAAATACAATGCATTGTGTGCGTTATTGTAGCCGTATGGCATCACGATAGACTCCGCGAGGTACAGGTGGGTATTGGACATGATGGAACTAATGCTACAAGAGTCATAATAAAACTTGCAACTTAAGTTACGTACTAGAAGTTGAATGCAATAAGTGGCGAAGATGCACACCAGCAGCAGGCCGATGATGCTGTACATGATGCCCAGCCGGCATACCGCGTCCGGCATCGCCAAGATTCCAGCACCGATACTGCCCTTCAGCAGGTGGATCATGGTGTCCGAGTACCTGGATCACATGACGCGTCACACTGATTGCACGCACGACACGCGGCTCTCAGTCGGCTGTCGATACTCACGAAGTAGGTTTTTCCACTTTACGGTGGGCATGCGGCTCGTAGGTCTCCTCGTCATCTCCTGCAACACGCACGTCGGGTGATGGATGACAGTGTGTGTGTATGTGGTTTGTGGTGTTTGATATCTGAATAGCTTTGGGCCTCACCTCCGGTGATGGTTTCCACGATGCCGGCCATGAATTCGTAGATGAACATTTTGTGCGGTGGCGGCGGCGCGGCGCTGCTCGGCAGGACTCACGCGCCTCGTCTTGCGGCCGGCTGCATCGCTCCCTTCCTTCTCGCGACCACTTATTCCTCTTTTAAGCAATTGTACTCTGACAGGGAAATTAGCGCTTTCTGAGGGTCAGAATATTATACAACTTACGTTTTACAGTTCAACAGTTAATCAGCCCTATAATTAAATTAGTAACAACACGGAATAATATATTCCTAGTCGTTACTGTTAAAGCAAATTAATATTATTATTTTTATTTTCTATAGCAAAGGGATCGCAATATCTAGACACAGAAATTTCAGTTT
Source organism: Manduca sexta (assembly GCF_014839805.1). Lineage (NCBI taxonomy): Eukaryota > Metazoa > Arthropoda > Insecta > Lepidoptera > Sphingidae > Manduca > Manduca sexta. Next base: position 1,462,769 of record NC_051141.1, on the reverse strand, counting down.
ATTATTCATTGAACATGTATATTGATATATTGATATATATGGCAAATCTGTTGGGGATTGAGGTGTCAAGTGATGACACTAGAAGTCAATAGAAGTCCAAAGAGAATTATAAAAATAGAAGTCGACGAATGACAAGAGAAATGAATAATCTCATTCTGAGTGAATAAATACTTTGATTCACAATCAAGAACAGAGGATAAGAGGGTGACCATAGACCTATTAATATTTACTAGTGGTCGTGCAGTGGTCCAAATTCTAACTTAGAACTGAATCGTCGAACGGCTATCTATAAGACATAATGTACATGTACATCAATTTTGTTTTCTGCACTTCTTTATATAAACTTTAATTATGCGAAATTCATTAAAAAGGGGTACAAATCTTTTTCGTTATTTATTATTTATTATACGGGGTTCTTTTGACATTGCGCTAATAAATGAAACCCCATACATGTCTTTACCTTAGCTCACATTGTAGCAAAAAACGTTAAGTATAACGAATATTTTTACCAAAAATCCAAATTTTACTTTTCTAAGTTTTCAATCCTTTCGTAATTTAGTCCCAATATGGTGTATGTATGTATATTTATGTAACTTCTGTCTAAAAGTGTGACGTTGTCGCTGCGACGAATTCTCTTACAGTAGTAGTACTAGCATTAGGCTGCTAGAATTAAATTTATTTTTTATTGATATTTATTTTGTTAAAATTTAGGTAAACTTTGTCATTTTGCACCTACGATTCGAGTAATTAATGTGACTAAAGTAACTAAAGTGTAAAATTTTAAAGTGTAGAGTATAAAAACGGCACTAAGAAACAGACATAGTGCCGTTGTTATTGGCTAATATTTAAATACAACAATATTAGTCAATCACAACGGCCCTATGTCTACGCACTGCGAAGGCTGCCATGCAGTTAACACTGAGAAACAGACTTGTTATCACAGCATTATTCCGTCCTTAGATAAAAACGTCTATAAATAAGGGGGATAGATTTCGAGAAATTTTTATAATTTTTGAATAAATTGAAGTATTACTTCTTGCTGTTGTCTATGTAACTATAGTAAACAAAGATCATGCGCGGCGAGTTGTTTAAAGTGTTAATGTGCTCACGTCAAAGAGAATTAAACATTAACGCACTTTCTATGAGACCAAAAGCGAACGTAATCTGAGTTGAGCTAAGTTTTCCGTAGTATTATAAATGCTATTTGACCTGAGTATTGTGTATGATACATATGCTTATTTAACGGTAGGGTGTAATGCGCATTCTTCTGTCCTGTATATTCTAAAATACTAAAAAATATAACTGTACCTATTATAATTGAGGTTTTGTGTTTGTAATTTACCCTATATTTGTGGTATCACCATTGGATGAATATCATTGCAGTAAAATGCAATATCTAATGTTATAATAGGAGGCAATAAAATGTTCACTACAAATTGTGACGTCAAGTTTTAAAGACCATGACCAAGACCACTAAACTAATTGACAATGAAATAAATAAAAAAGATAATTAAAATCATATACAATGACATTCTTTATATAACGCTATAAAAAAACTAAGAATATATTATGTACCGACTATTTGTTTCGTTATTTTCGCAGTTCACAACACAACAATTATGATCCATTCAAAAATACAAAATAAATTGTGTAATTTAGGAAGTAATTTTGTAAGACTATCCTTTAATAATAATAATATCAGCCCTGTATTATATACTGTCCCACTGTTGGGCACGGGCCTTCTCGACTACTGAGAGGGATTAGACATTAGTCCACCACGCTGTCCTAGTGCGGGGATTGGTAGACTTCACATTTTTGAAAATTTCTATAGAAAATTTCTCAGGTATGCAGGGTTCCTCACGATGTTTTCCTTCACCGTGAAAGTAATAATTAATTCAAAAAGAACCGTTAATTCACAAAGAATACACACATAATTTTTTAGAAACGTTAGACTATGCTCGGTTAATGTAAATAGGGACAAATTAGTTGTAAATTTCTGCCACGGCGTGTGCCGGGAACGGTATTATATATCCCCAACATGCACTTCGCACAAAGCTAATAGGATATATCTGGCTGCAATAAAAAATAACGAACTGTACAGCATTAATAAAGTCTCACGGTTCATAATTTTAAGATATCACACATGTACAGATTTCGTATTGAATGGGAAGGCAAATAGAATTAAAGGTGATAAAATTTACGAAGACATGTCTTGAGTTGCAATCGAAAATCGTATTAAGCGGGTATTGCTGTATTCTACATTTTACATTTTAGTTTTTTTTTTATTACATTTAAGTTACAAGTATTATTCCGAGGTCGAATACAAAGTTATTTTTTTAAGAATTTATACGGAATTGCTTTACATATGAAATAACTGGAGGGTGGCTGACATAAAACGTTTAGTAGGGTGCGGGGAGGCGGGCCATAGTGAGTGGTAGTATGCATGAGCTCGGCAGCGATGAAGCGCTTTCTGCGAGTGTTGTCGCGGGGCCAGTACCTGCTGCGCATGTGCTCGACTGTGCCGCAGTGTGTACGCACTCCGCGCGCGTCATGCCACCGCTCTACCGACCCGTCTTACTGTCATAAACACACAACAGTTTGCCTTATTTTAAAGATATTTTGTGAAGGGTAATTTATGAGGATAAGATTATAATTTTTTAAGCGTCGGTTGCTCACTTCATTTCCTAAAATTGTGTCGGTACTGTTTTGTCTATTTTCGTGCTAAGAGAATTTTATCAGTTCTGATTGTTTTCTAATATTTCGCCGCGTCGCGCACTAAATATATCATAAAGCACACAGATAATATTATATCGGTCGCCTCCAGAGACGTGAATGAAGCTGACGGGTTCCGCGCCGCTCCGCGCCCTCCACGCGCGCGTCCCGGGGGCTCGCTAAGTGATTAGGGCAGTAGTGCAGTCAGCGAACGACGGCGTCGCGTCAGACCGCTCTGATAACACTGTGTTGTGACGTCGCTGTTCCCCTGCGGTGGCGCGTCACCGACAGCACAGGACAACACTGAGGAGGAAGCGCGGGGAGCAGCGGGGGACGACGCGATCGCCCGGTCTATATCGGTGTAGAGGAGGGCGGCGTGGGCGCGGCCGGAGGCGCGCACTCGCAGTGCAGCCGCGCTTCGCAGTCAAGACGCCCGCGCCGCTGCGCTGTCGTTGTGTCACCGTCCACCTACAGCGACACCACACACTGCACCACCACAACTTACCACCGCGACTTGCACACGACCTTGTAATGTATTTTCGGAATTTAATATGATCATAGTTATAGGCCCACGCGCACGATATCCGAAGTGACATTAAACAGGTCTGTTTGTCGGTCACTTCCCGCTCTCGGCGGCGGAAGTAGGCCGATTATTGTTTGGACCTGTGGCACAGCGGTGTTTACGCGGCGCGCCGAGCTGCTGATAATCGATGCGGCGGCGGCGGCGAGACGCGGCAGTCAGTGCGCTCCCCGGGCTTCACTGGCCGACCTCGAGCCGCCTTAGTTTTCCGTCAGCGTTATATAAGTGTCGGGCCGCAGTTCGCGGTAGTCCCCGCTCTCTTCTCTGCACATCGGTTCATTATCGGTTTGTTTGGTTAAGGGCCCGCACGGGTGTACGAGCGCCGCGCCCTCGACCTCGGGCCGCGGGCTATCGTCGCGGTGACTTCACTGATAACAGCAGCTAATATAATAATTAATACAGCACGCGTCAGGAAACACATCGACACGGAATTGCCGCTAGGCAGTGCAATTAATCGTCACTTTCGACCTAATCCTCGCGTGGATTGCTACAGAGCCTTAGGTGCGTGAACATCAAGAGCCCCTCAACATAGGGACCCATCTCGACATAGCTGTCGTTAAAAGGCAATCATTAGGCAAGTGCCACTGGTCGGTACTCAACATAGCGATCGACAGCCATAGTTTTCCTTTATGTAACCGAGTACAACATTTGAATAGGAGGCGGTTCCAGCGAAGCAGTCTTGGCGCACTCAGCATAAAATATACAAAGTATTATTGCAGGATAATGGTGGAGGACAATAAGGCGGAGACGGTGCATTTACGAGCCGTGGCCGAAGAAGGCCAGGGCGAGCCATTTGGGTATGATCCTTTTGTATGGAGTGCGATGTCGCTTCAGTAGCGCCCGAGGATTCTGTGCTAACTGCTAATACTTACGATGTCTCGTGGTGTACTTGCAGGGGCGACCAGCTCACCGGCGACTACGACCCACACTTACACAGGAATCTGCCCAAGCCCACAAAGTGAGTGTGCTGATGAAGAACGATGTGAGGGTGTTCGATTAATAACCTTATGAGTATACGTGTGTTGGCCGCAGCAACTGGGAGACGCTAGTACATTTGCTGAAATGCAGTTTGGGCACCGGAATATTGGCCATGCCGCAGGCCTTCGCTCGCGCAGGACTAGTGACCGCCGTCGTGTCTACAGTGGTGGTGGGCGTGCTAGTGACGCACTGTCTGCACGTGTTGGTGAGTAGAGCGTGGGGGTGAGTACTTATTGGTATAATCGGTGTGTGACGGTATCTGTACGCAGGTGCAGTCGCAATACGCGGCGTGCAAGCGGCTGCGCGTGCCTCTCCTCACGTACCCTGAATCAATGGCGGCGGCGCTGCAGGCGGGACCAGCTCCGCTGCGATCTTTGGCGCGCCCTGCCGCCATCACCGTCGACGTGTTCCTCGTCGTGTACCAGCTCGGCATCTGCTGCGTGTACATCGTGTTCATTGCGGAGAACATTAAGAAGGTGACTCATTCATGTGTATGTACATATATCGGTATGTGTCCGCGTTAAAGGCGTTGTGTGAAGGAAACCTCTCGGTTATTTCCGCGTAAGACATGATAAGCACAATCGGTAATCAGCGTGCCATCGCATGGGACGCTCGCTAAGGGATGCCGGATGTGTTGCAGATCGTCGACCCACACTACGGGATGCCGGTGGAGGTGCACATGCTGATCATCCTGGTCCCGCTGATCGCGTTCAACCTCATCCCTAGCCTGAAGCTGCTGGCGCCATTCTCCGCACTCGCTAACGTGCTTACGTTTGTGGGTCTCGGTATCGTGGTGTACTACTTGCTTGCGGGGAAGAAGTCTACACAACCTCTGGACCTGTGGGGCTCGCCTGCTTCGTTCCCGTTGTTTTTCGGCACCATACTGTTCGCGCTGACGGCGGTGGGCGTGGTGAGTGCCTCTGCTGCGGCACACACATGCTGCGACTCGCTATGCTTATGCTCGCTTCACTATGAAAAGCTTTTTAGATCAACAACTTGAATGTATTCGATACGTAGACAAAAGGTATGACATCAAATATCAACATTTTGGTTTTTTAACCGACTTCAAAAAAGGAGGAGGTTATCAATTCGACGTCATTTTTTTTTTTTTTTTTTTTGTATATTTGTTACCTCAGAACTCGCTCATTTATGAACCGATTTCGAAAATTCTTTTTTTATTCGAAAGAATATCTCTCCAGATTGGTCCCATAATATTTTTTAACATTGCTTCAGTAGTTTGGTTTTGAAACTAAGAAAACTAGAATAATTATGTCGTCCAAGAAAACGAAATCGCGAATTTAGCTTTCCTATGACGTTTTTAGTTATATTTTTGCATTGAGATTGGTTTAGTGTACTTCTCACATACTTATACATATAGCATAACATCTTTTCCCCGTGTCAGGAGTAGGCAGAGGCGTAACATTTCAGCGCGATAGTCGTACTGTGTGTGAAACATTGTGATCGAAATATATCAGTTGTGTTTTTACGTTAGGTTTGCTTGTAGTACAGGATTCCTGGTACACTTCTCATCGTTTATTACTATCAAACTGATTTTTCGTGAGTAGCTTCCTTTGGACTAGACGCCCAAGTTTTTCCTTACAGTAATGTTGGTAAATGGTAGCTTAATAGGGGTAACAAGGATGAAATATGTTGATATGACGAATTTTAAAAATGTATAACTAACCAAATTTTTCTTTGTTAATTATCGAGATAATTATCTAAATAATGTGAAAATATATTTGTCCTACAAAATATAAGGTTTGGTTAGGGAGTCCTCTCTCTCCAACATGTATCATAAACAAGGTCATGAAAAATAATTACTAACCAGCTGATTTTTTTTATTGGTTAGCTATCATTTGCATAGTTTACTACCCACATTGTCCTACAAATTGCGTGGTACGTTATTCCAGTCCTCCAGTTACATAGTTGAAATTCATGAAATTAAAAATAATATTATTTTGTACATTTTGCTATTGGAGCTGAGGCACACTATTATCCTTGCTCACAAACGCATGCGCACAGCATTGTTTACTGTGGACTAGGTATTCCATGCTTGCCCATGGTGGTGTCGATCATAACCGCGTAAAGTTGTTTTTAGTCAACCTCGTATTTTATTCGTCTTTCGAAAAATAATTTGAAAAGTAATCTGTGCTGGAAAATAATAATGGAGTGTTTTTTGTGTAATTTATTATCTGAAAACTCTAATTTACGAGAAAAAAAGAGAAAGAATAAAATAAATTAATAGAGATAAGTGGCTTTCTTGTAAGACTTTTTTATCTGCTCGAAAGCATCATAAACACAAATATTGTGATGCTGTATTGCCTGAAAGTTGGAGAGATAAATAATAGGTTATCATTCCTCTTGTCACAAGCAATTTAGAGTAAAATCTAAATATTTGTCTTATAAAAGGTACTTAAGCCCATTGATTATTATTTTTTTTAAAATAAATAAAAAATAATTTTGTATGTTCATATTTTTACGTAATTATCTGGAAAAAAGGAGTAATATTAATTTGTAAGTTTTGCTGTATTCTTTGAATAATAATTATAGAAAGTATATTTTTCATATTTTCTTCAAAAATTTTGTTTATAAGATAAATATAAAATAGATAAAAATTTATATATTTTATATATTTATAAATATATTTTTCAAAATAGTAAAATTTTCCACGTGTTTTCAATTTACTCCACTAACAGTCGGAGAGTTCGGTTATGTTCGGAAATGCTCGATTGTTTTCGAGAATGCCTGTAAATTAAATTATCAATTGCCATTCAATATATTTTATACTGCATAGAAAAATAATTTATGTATTTAATTTCTTTATGATTTAAATTTATATTCTTATAGAACTATATTTCACTAAGAATTAATTTAATGTAAGTTCAATTTTCAATTGTTTCATTTTGTATACCCAAAAATTACTAATCTTGTAGGACTAATAAAACATACCTTTTTGTGTAGGACATTGTTTTATTTGGACGACAAATATATTAACCTATCATGTGTTACCTTTGTCCTAAGTTACTAATAAAAAAAAAGTCTTGCAATATTGACAACTTTTGAGCGTAGGACTAAGATGACATACCACCCAATTTGTAAGACAATGTGAGTAGTAAGCTAAGCAAATGTTAGCTAACCAATAAAAAAATCAGCTGGTTAGTAACTATTTTTCATGACCTTGTTTATGATACATGTTGGAGAGAGGGGACTCACTAACCAAACCTTATATTTTGTAGGACAAATATTTTTTCACGTTATTTAGATAATTATCTCGATAATTAACAAAGAAAAATTCGGTGAGTAATAAATTTTTAAAATTCGTCATATCAACATATTTTATCCTTGCTACCCCTATTAAGCTACCATTTACCAACATTACTGTAAGGAAAAACTTGGGCGTCTAATCAAAAGGTAGCTACTCACGAAAAATCAGCTTGATAGTAATTAACGATGAAAAGTGTACTAGGGATCTTGTACTATTGAATCTACTTCTTACATACATATATATAGCATCACACCTTTTCCCCTTTTCAGGGGTACTCAGAGGTGTAACATTTCAGCGCGATAGTCGTACTGCGAGCGAAACACATTAGTTGTGTTTTTGCGTTGGGTTTAGTTGACTCTACTTCTTACATATGTACATACATTATTTATTTATTATTATAAATCAATGAAAGTTTACAGCACTTAGCCAAAACACTTATATCTAACAATATAATCTAACTCTAAATCTAACAATATTAAGACAGCAATAACAATAAAATAAAATTCAAACTAATAACAAAATAACTAAAATTATTTCCAACACTTAACTTACTAAGGAACATTTTAAAGCGTTTCTAAAAATAACTAAATACTATTGTAAACATGACAAGGTTTGTTATAAAATACATCCAGATCTGTGTGATGAGCGTGCACGGCATTGAGAAGTGCGACCGCCCGGGCGGTAGGTGCTGACGCGGCGCGACGTGTGCGCACACCCTGCGGCAATGCAAACAGATTCCTGCGCCTACGCGGGCCTTCCACTCTCTCATCACTAACCAAAAACCGAGCCGGTGTGCACGCAATTCCAATCCGCTCAAGGGCTGTAGGGTTGTCTACTTTGTTGATAAAAAGATGATAATAGTGTATCAAGAGCAAAAGGTTGCGCCTGTACTCCAAAGTGTTCAACCCTACCATACCCGTGACATACATAGAAGGGTATAAATATGGGTAATATCCATACATCCGTTTGAATAAATATCGAGCGAATTTTCCCTGAATTCGCTCAATTAACAAGATATACATGCTTTGGTACGGGTTCCACACTATAGCGTTGTATTCAAGTCTACTACGCACATAGGCTTTGTATAGCGTTATTATTGCTCTGGAGCCATTAAAAGTAGAACAAACCCTCATTACAAAGCCTAGAATTTTGTTGGCCCCTTCGCAGGTGGTCAAAATATGTTGTTGGAAGGACAACCGAGAGTCTAATATTACTCCCAAATCTTTAATTTGGTCAACTCGATAACCAAATTGCAATGGTTTGCGCTTTCGAGAAAATGATATGGTTTTACATTTAGCTATATTAAAATTTAGCCAATTTTCCACACTCCAATTAAAAACAGCATCTATATCATTTTGCAAGGCTATGCAGTCTTCAGATCTGTTTACGCCAACAAACAATTTTAAATCATCTGCAAAAAGAAGGCAGTATGCAGTATTGACTACCTTCAACAGATCATTGATCATAATTATGAAATAAGTCGGCTCTAAAGAACTACCTTGACTAACGTCTGATCTTGTATAGTAAGAATCTGTGTAGTAAGTAATCTTGTATAGTAAGAGTGTGATGCTATATACATATATATAGCATCACACCTTTTACCCTTTTCAAGGGTAGGCAGAGGTATTACACCACAGCACGATAGTTTTACTGTAAGCCAAATATATCAGTTGTGTTTTTGAGTTAGGCTTGCTTGAATCTACTTCTTACATACATACATGTAGCATCACACCTTTTCCCCTTTTCAGTGGTACTCAGAGGTGTAACTCCTCAGCGCGATAGTCGTAATGTGAGCAAAACATAACTACGCTATCGAGACGGTCTATTTTTTACTAACACAAAAAAGCAAAAAATAAAAATAATTTTAACAAAAAATTAAACCGCCTTCAATAACCACTCAAAACCAAAAAATTATTTCACATAACACATTGGATACCAATTTTGGAGTCGGTGCCTAATTAAAATTGCTTGTTAAGCTATATTTGTTGCATAGTCCATCTATGAGCTAAATTTCTAAATCAATTAAAAGGAGAAGGTTTGCATTTACTACTAACAAACATACACAGTGAAATATATAGTATGAGTCAGTACATTAATTTTGTAGACATCTGCTCCATAATATGAATCAGACATGCCGCCCTAAGTATTCTTAGTGAGACTCTTAAATACCTAATAATATTAATGAAATTATCTACTACTTTAATTATATCCTTAAAATGATACAATATAGTAATTTTGAACTGTAAATATGATTATAATTCATACATTATGATTTTTTTATAATTAATCCTTAACATTTTCTTATGTGGTGAGAGAGCAGAAAAAATAAGCAGCTCATTTGTAATGAAGTTTTATATCAACGTATGTTCAATTCTCAGAATAAGTAATACTATAAATATTTTTAATCTTACTTACTAATAAAGTGCTATAACATTTGATAGGTATAGACAGATGCATGTGCTATCATTCATCAATGATATGAATGATAGCACCATAATAGCCGCGTACCTTTAGCCGTACCTAATATCGATACTTCTATACTATTATATAAAGCTGAAGAGTTTGTTTGTTTGTTTGTTTGAACGCTCTAATCTCAGGAACTACCGGTCCAAACCGAAAAATTCTTTTTGCGTTGGATAGCTCTTCGTTCGTGGAGTGCTATAGGCTATATATCATCACGCTATATTCAATAGGAGCGGAGCAGTAATGGCTAATCTCAGGAACTACCGATTCGAACTGAAAAATTCTTTTTGGGTTGAATAGTCCTTTGTTTGTGGAGTGCTCAAAGTCATATATTATCACGCTATGACCAATAGGAGCGGAGCAGTAATGGCTAATCTCAGGAACTACCGGTTTCAACTGAAAAATTCGTTTTGTGTTGGATAGCCCTTTATTTGTGGACCGCTATAAGCTATATATCATCACGCTATGACCAATAGGAGCGGAGCAGTAATGAAACATGTTGCAAAAACGGGAAAAATTATAAGTTTTGAGAGCTTCCGTTGCCTGCGCTGCGTAAACGGTTAAAGTTATGCAACAATGATGTATGACGGGATTGTTCCACTTTAAAAGTTCTAAAAAATATATTATAAAACAAAGTCCCCCGCTGCATCTGTCCGTCTGAACGTGTTAAACTCAAAAACTACCCAACGTATTAAGATGAAATTTGGTATGGAGACAGTTTGAGACCTTGGGAAGAACATAGGTTCCCGGGAAACTACTACTTTTATAACGGAAAACTTTAGCCTGAAAAACTTTATAACGCGGGCGGAGCCGCGGGCAAAAGCTAGTATTATTATAATTAAATAAGATGTACTTTAAAGTTACTTCCATTATAGCTACCTAATACATCTACTCACTTTAATAATGCTCAATCGTCCATGTACTAGTTCTAATAAATGCAACAAAAACATTATAATATTTATTATTCATTGACACTACTTTAATGTAACGTATTCAGTCTGCTATGCGATCTGCTGTGCCCTTACTGTTCATAGTATTAAGATATATTTTTAGAGGTATAAGATTAAGTATCAAAACAGTGAGTGATGTATATGTACTGTATGTTGTTATTACATCGGATGTTCTCGGCTCGCGGCCGGCGCTCGGACAGCGCCGGTACCATCGCCGCTACTGTATTATGTGTGTGTATGCAGGTTATCGCCCTGGAGAACAACATGAAGACGCCGAAGTCGTTCGGGTCGGCGTGCGGCGTGCTCAACGGCGGCATGAGCATCATAGTGCTGTTGTATGTGGTGGTGGGCGCGCTCGGCTACGTGTACTGCGTCTCCGAATGCAGCGACTCAGTCACGCTGGACTTGCCGCCTGGCCCGTCAGTACCAAGCCACACTCCGCTCGTCATTTTCGCCGCCATTGTAGCTACTTGCCACAGCGGTCACTATTGCTCTGTAGCCGGTGGCAGGTGCTAAACATAAACGATACTGCTCTCCGTGCATCGTTCAATGTTATTAATGAGCGCCTTTAGTTGTTATTGGGCGATTGACTGACTTCTCCCTGGGTTGTTACAACGGAGTTACTCGCATGCCTAATCTATTCACACGAGAATGGCACTAAATGATTATTCCGACCAGGTTATTTTTAATATACATACATATACAGAAATCTAGCGCTGTATCACATGTATACATATTTTATCAGCAAACAATGTAACAATAAGACGTTAAAACTTTGAGTGTAATATGAATAGGCATAAATACATTTACACGAGTGCAATCGTAACGTCGATTCCGCGCGCTGCAGGAACACAACTAACGCTTAAGTAGTATCATATTGTGGTGAGTAGAAATGTGAATGTTATGGAATTTCCTCTGCACTGCGCCCATATCTCCCCTGACTTACACTATTATAGGTTACACAGAATAAATATAATAGTATTTTTCAGTATATACTTACATGTAAAGTTCTATACGTGGTTTGGCATGTGTGTGTGTGTGTGTGTGTGTGTGTGTGTGTGTGTGTGTGTGTGTGTGTGGGTGTGTTTAGTAACTATCTATTACATTTCGATATAGGTACATATAAGCCGCATTTCATTATCACCTTCGCAGCACGAAGCCTGTCCAATAATCGTCTGCCGATCAACAACTTTTCTTACTAATATTCTAAAGCAAATTTGTGAAAATATTTGGATGTTTTTAGATGTAAACGCAGAAACAGCTCAACAGATTTGGATGAGATTTAGTACACGGATAGACCACGTCCTGGAATTAACCTAGGAAATTATGGGATTTTTAATCTTTTTCTATATAGATGGCGTTGGAGTCATGGAGGTGGCGCTATAAATAGCTAAAATTTGTTGGCACTATAGTGGCGGGAATGCTTTCCACGGGGGTCAAGCCGCGAGCAACACTTAGTATTTCATAATAAGTTTTTATAGCGAAAGGTTCGAAAATCCAACGTTATGTTGCAACTGATACATACGTCAGAATATAAGATGTAGGTTTGGTGAGTCGCGATACCAATAGAGGCGTGCGAGCGACGCCTTCACCCCCGTCACGCACCACGTTCCTGTTACCATTAGCCGCAATACATTGTGATTTGCATGCAACATATCCCTTCCACGGCGCCTAACGCGCGTGGTTAAAAATACTTTTCTTATTCATTCGTTTATAGAATCCCCGGCACGACTTACATCGCATAATGTAGGGAATATGGATTCCATCCACTTAATATTAAGTAAGCGCGCATTATTTTGGTCTGATTCTAGACAGCCGGTGGAATTTTCGCGCGCAATCGAGATGCCGCTACGTACTATCAACGTCTTAGCACATCAAATCCTTTTAATAATTCAATTAGTTATTAGATATCCTATAAGTTTGAATTATTTGACGTACAAGGACAATTTGTATTAGATCCAATATTGTAGTTCTCAATGAGATAACGATCCGCAGTCCCAGAGGCCGACCACCTTGAGTAGACATTGTTTCAGTTTCACAATATGTATCTAACACATTGTTAATAGACCAACGACATCTAAAACGCCTGTGTTAGTTTAATGTCTTTAAGGCTATTCATGCGTTAATATATACTAACTATACTAAACAATACTTCATTACGCCGTTTGTGTATAGTTTGTATAAACAGGCCGGGTGGAGGCTGCTGTTTAATATATTATTGTGGTGGTATATGTTTTGTTGATGGGTTTTGTGACGTGCAACCATCTTGCCTCAAACTTTCGTTCTTAATTACTGGCCTCATTTCAGTGACAATCTGAATATGACTGCGTGTAGGATGCCGAATGCGCCCGCCACTGCGGCAGAAGAGATTGATGTGGGGAGGAGAGCGACAGAGCTCAGTCGGCGTGATGGGAGTTCACCGCTCCTCGCCGCCGGGCGGGACTATGACGTTATGAATCGTCTCGGTTGTTCTATGTAATTACAAGCAAGGAGTTTCGCGCACGACCAATGATTTTCCTTTGCGATACTGAGTGCAGATAGTTTGGTTCGAAGCCTTTCTAAAGTGCCATTTCTAAAAGATAAAAATCCGCTATCCTTCTACCTTCCTTATAACGACGACCAGTTTGCTAGATTTTTTCCCAAAACGTATTATCTAACTCATAACAATATGGTTTCAAACCTCAATATGTATCCGAGATGTTATATTTGATATCAACACTCTATCGACATCTTTGAAGCTTCGTTATCAAAGTTAAGTCCTTAGACTTCACGGGCCACTAAGTGTAGGGCTCCTTACAGCTAATCATTATTCCATATTTATGATTTTGATCTGAGTACATACTTACCATTTTCGCAATAGGTACATGTTTTGTTACTGTGTTTCATATTTAATGATTTCTATGGTCTTTCCTTAACATAATACAAGTTTACTAAAATAAATAGGCCATGGGATCGCTTCAGTAATGCATCCCATAACGAGGAACATGTCAAAACTCCGAACTACAAGAAAATTAAATATCAAATATTTTATATAAAGAGTAATATTATAATATTTAAAATGGATTTGTAGATTGCAGTTTTCTCTGCACGCGTGTATCCCGATAATAAGTAGTCCAAAATCAATTAATATATTATGACAGGAGGTCGTTCGAACGATGAACATCGTCGTGCGGCATTTTGAGTCAGCCATTCAATTTACTTCATTCTTGACCGACTCCGAAAGAAAAAAGCAATCTTTTCATCAATTTTTTTTTATGTTGTTCAACGATTATAATTGTTCCCCGTGAACCGATATGAATTTGAAAATGATTGTTTACTCGTTAGATTCAATATAGCTTCATAATACAACCATAATATTGAAAATATCGTTGTCTCACCTTAAACTTTGAATATGCAGAAGGGAACTCATAAAATTCAAATAGGATTTTGATGATTCACACACCTTGAACTTATAACACCTCTCTTTTTGCACCGGTAATGTCAAATCTTCGCGAAAACATAAGAGAACATTATGTACTAGTTTTTTTTTTAATAATTTAATTGAAATACAAAGAGTGCAAACTATTATAATTATATTTATTTCATCACCGCGGTTTGTTCAGAAACGGAATTGTTTCGACATTGTGTGTGTATGTAGGTTGGCAACGAGCGTGATCGTGATGTTTGCGGTGGCGATCTTCATCAGCTACGGGCTGCACTGTTACGTGCCGGTGGAGGTGGTGTGGCGCGGCTACGTGCTGCCGCGGCTGCAGGCGGCCGGCGTGTCCGCTGCGCGCCGCACGCTCGCCGAATACGCGCTGCGCGTCGCGCTCTGTCTCATCACATGTGAGTCGCTCCTATCCAAGTTCGGTACGAGGCTTTTGTGACACGTGAGTGATTCCACGTTTGTGTTGCGCAGTCGTGCTGGCAGTGAGCGTGCCGCAGCTGGGGCTGTTCATCTCTTTGTTCGGCGCGCTGTGCCTGTCCGCGCTGGGCATCTGCTTCCCGGCGTTGATGGAGCTATGCATCTCGTTCCCTGACAAGTCGGGCGCGGCACGACTGCGGCTGGTGAAGGACGCGGCGTTGTTCGTGGTGGGCGTTGTGGGCCTGCTCGCCGGTACCTATACGGCGCTGCTCGGCATCATCAGGACCTTCCAAATCACCCCGTCCTCCACGGAGTCTCCGCTGCACGCATAGTGATGCGCAGCCCACCACCTAGCTATCATAATTTAAATAAACATGTACACACCACGAAATGTTGTCATTTGAACAAGCTTCTCGGCGAATTAATCCTATTAAGAGTTTAAGGGTGTAACGCTAGCCCTATGAACAAGCCTTGCTATGGTAACACAAGTCTGTAATATTTCTAATAATGGCGTCGGTTTTATCTCAGAGGTGTTTATTTATAGCCATAGCGTCCACAGGATCGCCGGATGCAGGACAATTTGGTGCGGGGGAGCGACGGCGGCGAGTGCTCGCTCCACCGCGCCGCGTGATCACACGTGATGGACTCTCGTCTGTCGTTGGATAAAAAAAAGACTGTCATTTAAATACAACAATTAACGTTTATTTTCAATCCATAGAACCATATAAATTAAACTCAAACAAAATACTACTCATACATGTAAATCAATATGGTTTTATGTTGTTGCAATAAATGTTGACGTTCATGACGCGGACGAGACATGTCCGAGTCCAACAAAACAAATAAATAAGGAAGCACAGGGAGGCGCGAGTAGGACGACGGGACAGGAGCGGGAGCGCGGGGGTGCGGGCGGTGCGGGGGAGGCATGCGACGTGGCAAGTCGGGGAAGGGTCGGGGCAGGGTCGGGTTGGGTAGATGCGGGTCGAGCTCGGTCCGGGGCACGCGCGCGGCGGCGCCGGCCCGCAGTACACCGCGACCGGGCCCCGCCGCACGCGCCCCTCGCACACGCTGCTGTCGTGCGACGGACGCTCTTACTACGTACAATCCAATTTACAACGATTACTTAACAACATTACACATAACTATACCCATGTTATAATATTTTCGCAGAACATTACAATGTATAGACGCAATATAGGTATAATATAATATATATATATATATATATATATATATATATATATATATATATATATATATATATATATATATATATATATATATATATTTAGGGTGTACACTGTACACTGGAGCGCGACCGCACGGAGGCGCGTACAGGCGGTGGTGCCGAGCGGGAGCTGATCAGCTCTCGACTGGGGGAGCTGGTAATTGGCGAGTGTCGACGCGCACTCCGTTTACAAAGAGTCGAGCGGTCGGTCCAGTTAGTCGTATAACAATAATAACATTACGCACGATATGAAACATGAAACAGTGCATTTCAAAGCGTAACCGTCACACCTCTCAGTATCAGTACTATGCAGTATCCTTCACATGTAAACCTTTATAGAAAAAACATTTTATTGTTCTCGCTTTGTATCCATAAAATACTTTCAAATGCAACAACTTCTTAGTCTTAGATTATAAACATTAATTTTCTTCAATTCAATAAACATTCAATTGACTCATTTATCAACGACAAAAATCTACAAAAATATATTGTAACATTAGCACGAGCAAAGTACAGTGCGGAGGGGACGCCGAAACGACGAGATCAGTTCGACGGACGCGTCACGCGAGGCGCCGCGATGTCGCTCGCTCGCTCGCTCTCCCCGCGCGCGCTTCTCACTGGGGATACTCATACTGGGGGGACGGGGGCACGGGAGCACGGGGGCACAGGGGCATGAGGCGGACGCGCGGGGCGCCGAGCTCTTCACCGACAGTGGGTCCTACCCACAACGACACAATAACACGAGTCTCTTTAGATACAACTAAAAAAAATTATATAAACTTTCAAAAACATTAACAACTACAGCCATAACAAAAATATACTAATAATGACTACGCTACGGAATCTACGCACTACTTAAACTATCCTCTAAGTAAATTTGAAACGAAACTAGTGTTCGCCCACTACGGAAACGATGTAGAAGGTTCGCCGAGGCCGAGGGCCCGCGGTCGGGCCTAATCTCATACGGAGCGGTCCTACAAGCAACTAGAGGCGCGAGCCGCCGGCCGCAGCCCGGAGCGCGGGGCGGGCGGGAGCGGATGCGGGTGCGGGCTAACCCGGGGCAATGGTGGGGGTAGTGGGGGTGGAGGGCGCGCGGGCGACGGCGCCGGCTCGACGCCATTACAACTATCTATATACAGAGACGCAGCTACTACAGTTGCGCGCATGCGTACGCGAGCCACTTGAGCAATGATGCGTGCGGCGCGGCGGCGCGGCGGCCACGCGGTACAAATATAATATTATATCCAAGTGCACCGACTGCACCGGACTGACGCCGCGGGCGGCGCACGCTCGGGACGGGACACGACAGACACCCATCGAAAATAATTAACAACATTTCACCATAAAATTTTGGTCCGTACGTCGTAGACTAACCCTGTTGAGTGTCGAACTGAGTCCGAGGGAAGGATTTAGAGACACGACGATAGAACAGAGCTCCAACGAAACTTTGGTTAACATTCACCTACTAAACTAATATAAACTTACGGTAACTGCGTTAACAATTAATCCTATTAAAAGAAAGCGCACGAGCGGTGACCGCAGCCGCGAGCGGCGGTCGCGTGCGCGCCTCCTGACGTGGCCGCGGTCACCGGTCGCACAGTGGACATTACAATAAGCCTAACAACACGTGGGCCATGTCGAGTCGAGAGAGATGTGTGCCCGGCGACGGGTGCGGCGGCGGCGGCGGCGGGTGGGGCACCGGCGTGCGGACCGGCGGCGCTGCTGTGGCACGGCGGCGGCAGCGCCCGCGATCTGCAACACGCGCGCGCGTCAGCGGCCCGCCGGCGACAGTGGAGCGCTCGTGATGCGTGGCGCATGCGGCGCACGTGTGGCGCCCGTGCGGCGGTGATGCGGCGGCGCGGCACACTCACGTGTCGTGTGGCGTGTTTGTGCTATGCGCAGTCGCGGCGGGGGCGATGGCGGTGACGCTCCGCCCGCCTATACGTCCGCGTACTTTGATAACTTCTCGCGCAGGATGTGGTTTTCTTTCTTTAATAGCTCCACCTCTTGTCTCAGACCCATGTTCTGAAAAAAAATGTGACATACATGTTAGTGTCGGTAATAAATTGAGGACATTCTTGTAACGTGTTTCAATAAATAATTCCAATAACTAGATTATGTGCTCTATATAATAAAGTTGGCACTAAAGTGGATATTGATATATTTAATGATTCTGTAAAAGTGTTCAAAGAAAGACTGCTGGAATATCTCAAAAATTAACATGTAACTTTTTATAAATTTTGTCAACGAGATATTCTCAATAACCTTTTCTGTTGCCAATTATATGACGTTGTTTACAATAGTTTTTATAGACAAATTATTTAGTATATAATGTTGTTAGTGGTAAATGCTGTGTTCACCTATTAGTAGCACACATATCAGATGCTGTACCTTATAGTTTTTTATAATATTGATTGATGTAATATGTAGTGCTGTTGGTGTACCTTATTACAAATAAATAAATAAATAAATAAATAAATAAAAAGGAATTTAGTAAGATGTAATATTTATAATACTATAGGGTATGTAGCTGTAGTAGTAGTCATTGTGGTCTTTAAATAACGTGCGTATCCTATGCTGTTACGGCGAGTATATTAGAAGCTCACTGTATAATAATTGAGATTTCGTCCAAATTGTAGGTATATATAAACCACTCCACAGTGAGAAGTTACTTGTGTCAACTGATTTAAAGTGTTGGAACTTTACAATAGTAGCGATACGGGTATGGCGTGTCGTATGTCGTGTGTCGTGTGATGTGGGACGCACCTCCTTCTCGAGGTAGCCGGCTCGCAGGGCGATCTGGTTCTCCTTCATGCGGCGCGCGTCGCGGGACCGCTTCGCCGCCATGTTGTTCTTCCGCCGGCGCGCCCAGTACTTGTCGTCTTTGAGGTCGTCGGGCACGAACTGCCGACGACGTCGATATGTGGTTAGCACGGCGCGCTACATTCTCAAACTACCCTTCACCCGACAGTAGGACACTACAGGCGCTTTACAGCTCCTCTCACCGTGCAAATAATAACGTGCCGAGTGCCGATGCGCCACACCCCTAACCGACACCGGCGTCCCGCCACCCGCGCCACGCACCCGGCACAAACGTTATTATTTACTCTCAACTCATTAGATGAGATACAACATGACACCATCTTAAATTATTATTATTATCCAAGAGCACCGGAGCGCGGGCACATGCGCACGCGGCACGCGAAGTGCGTCATCCGCGCCACTCGTGCCGCTCGCACGCGACTGTGCCGGCCCGACGAGCGAGTGACGCACTTCGTGAATCTAACATAATTACATATTTAAGTATGTGCAATGTGCAAACAAAATTAGTGTTGCAACTTGTTTGTGAAGCGTTAATAAGCTTTTATGCGTGTTTATGTGCGAATGAGAGGGTTGTTCGTGTAAGCGTGCCCGGTCTGTGTCTAATGTGATGCGTGCGCGCCCATTTCTTGGACCTACATATATGTATCGTAAACCAAAATCAGGTATACCTAAACTGTGTATCAGTCGATTGTAAATAGCGCTGAGCGCCGCCGGACGTTACGGTGGTTTTGTGTGAACAAGAGGAGATCTATGAATATAGTTTGTATGTATGTATGTGCGTTTTCTATGGTTACGTAAAGTGGAGTAACAAAATAGTGTTCCTTAAAATTTGCTATAGATACAAGGTCGCATCAAAGCTCGATGTAAGAACTAGCTAAAGCTCCACTGATGCCTGATGACACTAGGACTGCCTCGGTGGCATAGTTGTACTGCATGCGCGCTACGACAGCGCTCTGATGTCCTGGGTTCAAATCCCGGGCCGGGCAAAGTAATATTTGGGATTTTCTGCTCAGTATCAACCAGAAGTCTGGAATTTGTGCTAGATATAGCGATAGGCTCGCCCTCTATCACATCATGGGACGAAATACACTCGGCAAAAAAGGTAAGTGCCCTGGCTGTTGTTCTGTTCCTGGATGTTGTTAATTCGTACATTAAATATTTTTTGGATAGTTAAAATTGGCAGCCAAGCTAAGTACCAAACAAATATCCGCCCTGTGGATTGGGGGCGTTTGGAGAATTTCACCACGGTATCCTCTGCCTGTCGTAAAAGGCGACTAATAGGGGCCACGATGGGGTCGTCGGCGGGAAGCAGGGGGCTGTTCGCCCTAGTGCATTTTTGTGCATTTTTGCACATCTTTCGGTTGACCCCCGGGATGGACGGCAGTGTGCAGTTGGCCTCGTGCTGCCGTAGACGCCGAGGGCGTCCTTCGGTGCGTGGGGGCTCCTGAGCCCCTCCCCCCACAGGAGACGGGCCGCACTAGGCGGCACCGCGCAGGGGCGGCTGTGGAAGCAGACTTAGACATTTCCGTCAGAGGAAGCTCGCAGTCGTCCCTAATGCGCCGAAGAGGGCCACCGCGGAGTTTTAGTTGGTATGCCGTGCGTTGTACATAGGTTAGGGACTCGGCCCGGCGGTCGCCTGAAGGTCGACATCAAATCCAGGCGGCGCAATGCCGGGTCGTAAGGCACGGTGACCCCAACATAACCGCTCAGTCGCCCCCCACGAAGGCTGAGCGGTAGTCATAAGACACTTTCTCCGCGAAAACAAAAAAAAAAAAGTACCAAACAAATATACAAAAAAATGATTTTTTCCAAAGCCTTAAGAAGGTAAACCACATCAAACTCTATCGCAAACTTAATTCCTTTGGTATTCATGGTCCAACTAGGAGAGCTCAGTTGCTGTTAAAAGTGCCCAGACTTTCCCTTACTTTATAACTTTTGGCGTCCCACCAGGTTCTCACCGTGGGCCCTTCATTATTTATAATGTTTATTAATAACCTTATTGGTTAACTCACATATCAATGAAAATTGTATTCAAATTACTGCAGTCTTCAATGCCATAACGAGCGTTCGTGATGCTATAGACCAGCAAAGTGACACAGACCTTATCGAAAACTATTGCACGGAAAATAATATGTTTTAAATTGTTAAAATTAGTTTTGTCATCCTTTTTATTGAGAAAATAAACAAACATATGATTAAATACTCTGAACGACGACTTTCTAGAATGAAGAATTGTTGCAAATGATTTCGGGGTTTTATTCATGAATAAACTTCCTTTTCGGAGTCATTACGATTATATCATTAAGAGAATTTCACACATATTTGGATTCCTAGTCCGCATAACAAGAGATTAAAAATAATCGCCATAGTTTCATTTATTTATACAACACTACTTATCATTTTCGAATTTGGTTTAGTAATTTAGTCTCCGTTTTCTGATGCACACATTAATCGCATTGTATTACTCCAGAGAACATGTCCCGAGTAATATGAGTGAGTACCGTTCGTCTCACGTTCGCACGCACATTAGAGTCCAGAAGTTCCATTAGTGATTCAGTGTACGTGTATAAAATAATTCATTTTTGCGTAGATGCCCCCGCCTGCTGTCGAATTTAAATATATTATTAATAATAATTATAGAAGCCGTAAACCAAGTGTTTTCTGTCTTAAAATATTTCATTCCTATTATTCGTATGTGTTGACAATATAGTCTACTAATTTATGCTTACCCCTTTGTAGATTTTTTTCATAGCTATATAACCATGTTATATAAAATGTAATCGGTAATGACCTCCGCGACTTATACACATATATTTTACCACTAATTTAACTATGTAAAAATAAGTTTAACTTTTGTTTGTATTTTGTTTGACGACACAAACCTTTTTTAAATATCATGTCTAAAATTAATAATGATAACTCTTTGTAGTTCCGTCTATTATAACTGTAATAATTTGTATTTAGTTTTAGTTCAATCCTATATAATCCCATAAATCCTTAATATTAATTCCTAAACACAAGTTTTGCATTATAATTATGTTAAATGCCTTATATACAGCAACATGTAATATTTCAAATTGATTGTAACCTGTTTTGTGTGAAACAAAATAAAAAAAAATGTGTATGTACTTATGTACGTACGAAGGATGTGATACTTTTTTAGCGAAACAAGATCTAAAAATGTTATCCTTTACGTTATCTTGTGTTTGTAGAGAAAACGACACTAATAATATAAAACAGATATTTAATACATTGAAAGTTTATCTAGTTAAATGTTTTTTTTTACATATCATAAAAAAAAAATTGTATATATTAGCAGCTGACCCGACAGACGTTGTCCTGTATTGACTATGTATGCACGCGCGAATTTTGTCAATCGCTAACAATTACCTATTTCAAACCACTAACAGTTATGTAAAATTAATATTGTCGTTAAGTTTTCTTATATTATCTGATTATACGCGCAATTTTTTGATTTTTTTCTTTTATAAAAACCTTCTCCTAAAATCGATCGAAATGAAATCGATCCAGCCGTTCACGCGTGATTGCGTGACCAAGGGGAATAGGGATTCGTTTGTATACGTATATATAGATAATAAGATAAGATTAATTTATGAATTAATTTGTACACTTATTACATATTAAATAATAATGTAATCATTTGACTAATGCCTAGCTTATTTCATGATGTCGGTTTTTCGTGACGATGTGCGTGCGCATCGTAAAAATTTACTCTCATATTTTATCTCGAACGCGCCAAAGAAGTATAACTTCAAAAAGCATTAATATCATACATTATGTTATATTACTAATACTAACAGTTGAAAAATAACCAACTCCAGGTTAATGTTCATTTACGCTAACACGAGATTAAGGAGTCGATTAATGATTTTTCATCGTATTAATTTTTTTTTTATATAGCGGTTGGTGCCTGGTCGCGCAATTATTTCTTGCATAATATTTTGAACACAGTCATATTTGTATAAGGTAGAAATTTAATTATCCGTACTCATATAGGAATATAGCTTTTCATAGCTTGAATTGGTACTGGTTAAGATGATATAAACAGTCGAGTCGGAAAAATACAATGATAAATTATAATTACAGTAATAAATTGGAAATTTGTTACTTTATAAAATTCTTAGCGCTAACTAGCATACTTACTAATAAAGAACATAAACTAGAGTCTAACAGAAGAAAAACAGAGTTTTAAGCATTTGTTCGAAAAAGGGATATGTGGGCGATAAATGTTTATATCTATGTAAGTTCTTTAGAAAGATAATAACTTGAAATTTCGTATTTAGGTTTATATTCAAAAATAAAAGTTAGTCGCGTCGATGTTTTTAGAAAAAGGTCACCTAAGGGTGCAAACTAAGTCATGAATATTTGTTTGAGAAATTTGTCAGTTATGAAGGTAGAGGGAGAGGGACGTGGAATTTAATATTTAGGCTTCCATTTATAAATAAATGTTTATGGAAATAAATAAAATCTTTATAGAAATGTAGGCTAATGAGATCTACTTTAAGTAGAGTGTTAAAAATATTTTTATTGGGAAATATCTTTAAAAATCAACATAAATACATAAATATAAAATAAACATGTGAATTTAAAATATACTGTAATTACTTTTTAATATCTCTTCCCAACACCTTGATTCCAGAATTATGAATTCCTTTCTTTATTGGGCACTTAATAATTGACAACTGTTTTACGGTTTTGACACATTAAGTACTTGGCTATTATTAATCGAACAAGTACGGATTTTCGTACCTTCAATATTAGGATTGTCACAGCTGTCATATGTTTACCTAAAATACCTACGGGTTTAAATTTGTTTATAACGGATTATTTATAATTTTTTGCGAACATCCTAAGTACCAATTTTTGGCGCTTTAACTTAAGATGTTTTTAAGTTACGGTGCCTTTTGGAAATAAAATAATATCTTTGTCCATCCTTTACAAACTTTTTAATAATACATATTTGTCCGTTGAGATGTCTACTACAAATATTAAAGGTACGGATTTTGATTCATTCAGTTTCCAAGATACCGATAACTCCTTAAAATTTCCGATGGTCCTTTTGACACACTTCCGGGTTTGCTTCGTTCGGGCTACCTTTACGTTGGAGGAATACTCGTAAACTCGTAAATTTGAATCCTGTATATCCAGCAGGTTAAGCTGTGTTTTGTTGGCAAATTTTAATCTATTCCTTTATATATGTATATATATGAAATGAATCTCTATTTCCCTCGCTCACGCCATAACTTGAGAACGACTTAACCGACATCATTCATCATATTTTTAATGTTTTCTTATGCTTTTACAACGTTATTACAGAAAGAAAATTAAGAAAACTTTACGACTATTTTAATTTCGTGCGTTTGAAAAATCGCGCTTTTGAGGAATTTGAAATTAGCAGGCAGTAGATTTATTTCGATTTGTTTATGTATATAATTCTTCTGCACGTGTATGGCATTGAATCAAACCGTAAGACCGATTTTAAAGACATTTTTTAGGTCCTTTTATGGTTTAGATTCACAAGCGGTCACGGTGAGTGGCGCTGTACTCGGAGTCCAGGATTTTACTTTACTTTCTAGGACATGTGACACAGTGCTTTACTGCGATGGTAGCTACAACTGTAAGGGTAGCTGTCCTCACTGCCCCGTCTCATAAATCCATCCTATAGATCATAAGCGCGAAAGTTTGATAAATGTTTCGGATGTTCGTTAGATGTTAACGCGGAAACCGCTGAACAAATTTGGAGAAAAAATTAATTTCAGACTACCTTTTTCCCGCAGTTCCGACCGCATATTAAGCTTTTACTAAATTTCATCAAAACTGGTTCAGCAGTTTAGCCATGAAAGTGAAATAGAAAGGCAAACAGATCAGTGTGAGTGCCGCCAGGTTGCCGAGTTACGAATTATGTCTATTTGTAACATGAAATATCTGTATAGATTTTAGTTACAGCGACCTTATTTTTAGGTCCCAGTATGTACTAATTTTATTTGCGAAAGCTATCTTCTTGTGTGAAACCGGAAAATATATTTAATTGCTCAAAATCTGTGTGTGGAAAATTCAATCAATTCACGACAAGTATTAACATTTTCAGATATAAAAATGAAACATATTTCCCGAAATATGTTTCATTCGGGCCCCTCTGTATACGTAATTTCATCCAAATCTAAAAAACAGTTTTTACATTTACTTCTAACATTAAACATGTAAACATGCTGGTAACAATACCAGTAAAAGGAAAGATACATAATATTATGCATTTATGTAGATATATACGACGTTTCGTCAATAAATATTCCTTTCAAACGGTATAAAATAAATTACCTATATCATAGATACCTACATATGGTATGTTGACATAAATCGTGTATTCCCGCGTGGCATCTGATCCCACACCATCGTACCGTTTTATATTAGTCGAGTGAGAACAATCAGCCTCGTGAATACTTGTGATTCTAAGCACGTACGCGGCGCGTGTGTGTCTGTGTATGTTAGTTTGTGTGCGTGCGCGTGTGAGTGTCGCCGCACCCCGGTGGCAGTTGCAGCATGCCGCTAGGAATGATCAGCGCACTAACATCATTTACCTGTTTCCGGGACTTCTTGATCATGGGCTGCGGCTTGAGCTCTTCATCGGAGAAGGCGCGCGTCCGGGGGTCGAAGTCGCGACCAGACGACGCCATCGAGAACGCTGAAAATGCATCACAAACACGGTCAGTGGGCGCTCATTAGCGCAAACAAAATAACACGCAAGTAGAACAAGCGGGGCATACGTACTGGAGTCGGCGGGCGACAGCGGCGGGTTGATGGTGTCGGGGCTCATGCAGTCTGAGGGCGAAGGCGAGCGCTCGCGCTTGGTGATCGGCGTCTGCAGCCCGAGCGCCGGGCCGAACGCCGAGCCGCCGAGGTGCGCGCCGCCCAGTCCCTCTCCCGGCATGCCATTCTCCGACAGGAACTCGTCTAGGTCCACGTACTGCAACAGCACCGATGTCACATGGTCACAAGCGACGCCTCACGCGCTCTGTCCGCGGACAGACTCCACACTCGCTCGCAAGGGCGCACCGTCGCACAGCAGATACAAAAGGGAACCTCGCACCAGCTTATTCGCACGGGTTACATAAACAACATACACAATAATAGGTATGTAATTAACATTATAATTACGCAGGTGACAACATAGTAACAAGAATAGAGTACTGCGCGGATCGGGGCGCGTGGCGCGTGGCGCGTGGCTCGTTGCGGGCCCACGCGCCCCGGCCGGCGCGTGCGAGTGCTGACTTCCTGTACCTTGAGATCGGGGTCGTAGGGCAGCGTCTTGTCCCACAGGTTTGGCCCAAGGAAGGCGGCTTGCGCCTCCCACAGGTCGTTGTCATCTTTCTTGTCTTCTAACGCGTCCTTATTGTTCACCGACTTGCCTGCAACAGTTAGACATGGACGTCAGCGAGCCGGACGACCGCGGCATAGGCGCAGCGGCGGCGCGACGGAGGCGCGGCCTCGCACCGTCCCGCGGCGCCCGGCGGTCGCGTCACTTCAACGAACACAATATGATCGCGTCTACACTGTTAGTAGATGCATGAATCAATTTCAGTCGCATAGCATACGCGAATAACAAAGTGAGTACAATCGACAATCGCGCAGGCACAACATGCGTTTCCGTCGCAAAGTGAGAAGCTCACGTTTGCCCGCAGGCGGGAGCGGGCGGGTGCGGGCATACGAACTCGGTGCTAGTTACCGGCTGCGGCAGCGGCGGAGGCTGCTGTTGCGGTCTCGGCGGCGAGCGCCCGCAACCACCGCGAGTTTGACATCACTCATTATCGTGTCTCGTAGGCTCTGGCGGCCCATAGCCAAGACAACGCGACTTAATTGTTCTAATTATAATCGCCACCAGACAATACATGAACCGTAAGGACAGATCTGGCGCAGTGAGTCGCACTTGTGTGCGCACACATTGCATAACCACACGACGTCCCGACAGAGGTGTGATGGGCAATTCGGGATATGTATGTACTTTTCATAATATTTATGAAAGATATTTTACAATGTTTGATATTGTGAATATTCTTTTCCTTGTTTTAGACGGACTACCTATAAATATGGACAGTGGATATATGTAATTTACACGTGTTTGTCTCGTGACTTGTCATTCAGATACGTGCTGCCATACTAGCTAAGCAGTGCTATATATTGTTTGAAAGAGATGTCTAAGCTGGTACAGTATAGCATTATGTATAGGGATGCAGGAGCTCGGCGAGCCCACCGCGGTCCACGGCTTCGAAGCCGACGGGACTAAGGGCTTGGGATCGTCACATGCGACAATAACAATGATACTGGTATAACAAGTGTCACAGTCGAATGGCGCCGAGACAGTGGACTCGCGACGTAGAGGTATGTCCCGCGTTGTTCGGTTAAAGTGATTAATAAGAAATATAAGAATATGGTGTTAAGAGTAATGTATTGCAAGGCTGCATCCGACTACCGCGCCGGGAAAGTAAAGGAGTAGAAATGACCAGTGGCGCAGTGTTATTAGAAATAAATGGGGGGCTTTGTTGATCTGAACGCAGGCGCGGAGAGAGCGCGCGCAGCTGCTGAAGGAAGTGGGAAGTAACCCACTTGCATTACGTGTGCGTGCGCGCCGCCACGCTTTCCGCGCGTGTGGTTCCGCCGCGCGCCTCTTGTTACGACATGCGGTCCGGGCCGCAGCCGCAGCCCAGGAACGCCGCGACAAGTACCTTTTCGCAGGCCGCACCGGCAGATACGGAAATAAGAAGCGCCACCACTCAGGCGGTGGCGCCGGCGGGTGACGGCGCGGGCGCGGGCGCGGGTACCTCTCTATGACCGGCCGCGGCCACTCTCACTTTCGACGAGCTCGGAGAAAGTCCGGCGAGCTAGCGGGTGACGTCATAAGATTGCGACATACGGTCGACCGCCCACGCGGCTTGAGACCCGCGCGGCGCGACTGGTCGGCGGAGGCACGGCGACTTTTGATTAAGATTTGGAGTTCCAAAGAGAAAGTGAGTATGCATGCGTTCCGGCCGCTCTCACTTTCATCCGAAATAAATGTTAGAAAGCGACGTCGGTATATCCAAATTGTTTTAATGATACTCTTGCGCATAGGGTCCATTGTGGTGTCCCCCATGTCTCAACCCGGCCGCGGCACTCCCGCACTCTACACAGAGTGCACCGCGCTATGCCGCTTCCACATTGGAAAGTCGCCGTTGCATAACGAACACGCTTCCTACTTAGAAAATATAGGTGAGGAGTGCCTGCGACACCACAAGTGATTGTAGAACGGGCTCAGGAGGGGGCCGGTGTGAGGCCGCGGGGGCCGCGGGGCGTAGAGCGGGAAGTGGCTGCTGCTACTCTTGCGCAACGGAGAAAGCAGTCGTTTTCCGGCGGCGTGCGATCATTTTTGTAAACGTGTGAATTGAGCGAAAGTAAACGAGAAAGTGATAACCGACTAGAGCGATGCGTAGCAAAGCATCGATGCCCGGGGCAGCACAGTGCAGCGCACGTGACCACGTGACCACACCCGCATGTGGCTGTTTACCCTGACGCGCATTAAACACTAACTTCTGTCTGGACTCCGAATATATCATACATGCAATCTCATGTAAATTGGTCATTTCAAACAAGTAAGAATTTTTAAACTTTTATATGAGTCTGTGGGTTTATGTGTGTGCGGTGTAGGCTGCCCCACACCACGTCCGGGACTCATCGGCAGACTACGGAATAAGAAACAAAAAAAAAATATAAAACTATAAATGCGCAAGTGGGAAATCTCATCGATTCGATGACAGACCTGTATATGCATTGACTTCCCAGAAAGTTCGAAAAGTTTTTAGTCGTAATACGAAAAACAGCTTGCGGCGCAATCAGCCGAGGCGCGGCGCGGGGCGGCTGGGTGCGGGTGTAACCGCGTACGTAAGCAGGAAAGTAAAAGTCGGAAGGTGTAACGGTGTGGGGACGCGAGGCGGCGGGCGAGCGAAGGGGGCTGGTGCGCGGGCGGACATGCGGAAATACCGACGGAAGATAACTTTTACCAGCGCGGTGGCGCGGCAGCGGCTCGGGCCTCCGTTACACACCGCTATGTGGGTTACTGGCGCCACCACCACCTGGCGCGTCCGTGGCACTCCTCCACGCGCCTTGTACATCGCTCGAAGCGTCAGTAATTCTGCAGGTGACGAGTAGTGTCTGCAGTCCTCGATTTTCCCGCTTCACCAGTTTTTTAACTTATTGGAACAAGTTCCTTGTGAATTTATAATAAGCTTGTATGTTATTACGTATAAAAATTGGCTGATGCGGCTGAGGGAGTATGTCATATGTCCGGTCAAGAGCCGGACCGAAGGCATGTGCGGCGCCTGGCTGCTCATGGAAAGTAAAAGTGGCGGCGGAGGAGGCCGCAAACCCAGGGTTTGCCGGGCGGGGGCATGCGTCAAGGGGCGAGGCGACGACAAGCGGAGTGAAAGTCACGAAAAGGTCGCAACTTTTTCCCAAATATTTAAAGTGAAAGTTTGCGCGGTCTCAGTCGACTTGACAAAAAAATCGGAAACGTGATGAGTAGCGCAAGCAACTTGTGGAGCGCCGGTACAAGACGGGCGCAGCGTCACCTCTGCCACTCCACCACCACGTCGACAACACCTAACCATCCGGTTCATACTCAGCCTCTAACATGTGTCGTCGTCCAAGGGTCAACCTGTTTATTAATATGCCGGCAAACGTATTTATGCGTTTGTTCTCCATGTGACGGCTATACAATGAATTATGGTATTTAGTTTACAGTTGGGCTCGATTGGATATGATGCCAGCGAAATACAAAGAGTCAGATAAGGCATTGTTGTTATTGTGTATACAGAGTACGAGAGACGGGAGCTACAGAGGGGGGATGGTGGGACCCGGCGGAGCCGCGAGGAGCCAGTGTTAGGGCCGATTAGCGTTTCATTTACCACAGAGTTCCTTGTGCAAGTTTAAGTTGGCTGCAAGCCGCCGGCCGGCCAAGCTCTTCTGACGCCACACTCACCGCGCCTTCACACAATACACTACAACTCACGTTATTAAACCCACCAATAAATAAAGGTGTAATAACACAAACAATGCCGACAAGTCGTCACCATAACGTGTTGCACGACCGACAAAGCTTATTGTCGTTAACCTTACAATAATCATGCGGAAAAGTAATTTGATTGGGACGAGACTCGGCACCGTTAGCGACGGACGCGGGAGGGTCGTGGATACGGCTTCGCGGCAGATAATCGTGTTTGCGAGGCGAGCGCACGTGCGCACCGCCGCGGCGAGCGGCGCTCCGGCCACGAGTCGAGACGCGCGTGTCAAGGCCTTGATATTTCGAGACGATTTGACGCCTTATCAGGACGCAGTATCGGCTCGCGGCTGACGCGCTCGCGGACTCGGCGCCGACACCGCGACGCTGTCGGTGCTGTGTGCGTGCTGCGGTGAAAGGTCCGTGTCACCGTGAAACCAAAAAATCGACATCAATGTTGCGCTCGCGCACTTTCTCTTTTTTTCACGGTTGTTTCGCGGTCAGAGGCAGCATCGATCACGAATCGAAGCGGCACAGCGTGCGGAGAAAGTGCGCGGGCCGGTCCCGGCTGGCAATAGGGCGGCAGGGCTGCTGGGCGACGAGAAGGCCACTGACCGTTGACAAACACGTGCTGTCTCCAAATGTGATACTGGCTCCAGCGGTCGTCATCCTGAGCGTGGCCGTGCTGCAGCTGCGGCAGCGAGGGCAGCGGCGGCGGTGGCGCGGGCGGCAGCAGTTGCGGCGGGGGCGCCGGCGGGCCCAGCGGCTGGATTGGTTGATGCTGGTACTCCATGTGTGCGGCGCGCTCGCTCAGTGATCGCTCATGGCGGCGCGGGCGCGGCGGGTTCGCGCGGCGGGCGTGCGCGGCGGCGTGCGACGCGCGACTGCCCGAGCGAGCGAAGAGCGCGCGCCTCACCCCTCCCGCGGCGCTCCCACCCCGCCCCACTACATGCGGCTAACACTAGCTGCGCGTGCGGCGTCGGCTGCGCTACCCGCAACGTATGCCAGTTTTTAATTGCGATGACATAACCTACGGCGGTGGCACTTGCGGCGCTGGTGGTGGGCGGCGTCGCTCCGCACGTGTCGCATGTAAACAATGCCCACTCAACTAGGCTACACGGCCGCGCCGCACTCCTCACGTAATCGTTTCGCAAGTGCACATCGCTACCGGAATACCGTTAAATGGACGATGTAAATAATACATCGGAACATGCCGCCCGCTCTTATACAACAGTACATGTCAGGCGGCCCCCTTGGCAATGATTTCAGTAAAAAGAGCGGGATTTGGCGTCGCGTGGAGCCAGCAGTGTGCGGCTAAATTAACACCTTCGGGGGAAGGCCGAAGTACAGAGCGCGTTGATGTCTTTTAATTTGTAGGTTGTGGGTTGTGAGTTGTGATTGGTGGCCTAAGCAGTAAGTGTATCCAATAAACCGATGAAGGATCCACGTAAAACTATAGTTCCTAAGGGCTTACCATTTGTAAACTCTTAAAATGAGAAGTTATTTTCAGTTACAATGTTAGTAACATTATAAGTTCATACAATGCTATCAATAACGATACCCAGGAGGAGGTCATGTCCTTACTATATTTAAAACACGCGAGTCCACAATTTACTTCTCGAGTCATACCTCACGGCTCCACAATTTACGTCTCGAGTTTTCTTGGGTTTGGGTTTACTTGCATTCCTGTTTCTTATAATGTAACAAAGTGTCACACTCACACACATACACACACACTAGCCGATAACACCAAAAAATATATATTTCTTGTGAACTTACGGCAGCAATTACGATTATTGGCATGTTATCGGTTAGTGTGTGTGTGTGTAGGCACAGGTGCGCACTCCACAATGGTGTTTACACTTTGGAGCCAGGTGTGAGGCTGACTCAGCCGAGCTGCTGGCGCGCCACATTGCCCACGAGGCCCCTTCGCACCAGCGCACTCTCCTGCATCATTGGCCAATATGCAAATCCAATACTAGAGAAACGCGGCGGCGGGGCTCTACAAAGCGTCACGTTACAATAATACAAATAGTAGATTATGTTTATCTGCCGGGTCTCGCGACTATATTATATCCCGATGCTAGTTTAATTGGAGTTATCAACGCTGCATGACGTCGACGCTGAAGATACGTGTGTATTGGTGTGTGTAAAATTCCACGATCGACTCGCGCACTCCCGCCCAGGCTGCTCCTCGCGTTGCTTATTAATCCCGTGGCAGGCCCTGCACATCCCCGCAGGTCGCATGTTACTGACTACGGTCTGGTATACCGTCACGATGATTCCGCGCCTAGAGATGACCAGCTTACTGACCGAGAGTACTCTCTCGTCTAATTCTAATATTCCTGTCCCTTAAAAATATTGACACCATCAGTTGTTCCATATTAATTTCATATAAAGAACCTGGCTTTGCGAGTATATAAAGCACTTTTGAAGCGAGCTGTAAGGATGTTTGTATATGATTTCTGTTATAGAGCTTCTAGCTCGGGTTCTAATTGAATTGCAATGAAAGTGAGTGTGAATTATGAGATTTAAGAAACCACACACAACGTGTTGGTCGCGATCGGAATTTTGCGTGTGACTGTGCCAGAGGGTGTTCTGGGGCGCTCGTCGAACTATTACTTGCATGTCATATGTGGAGCTATATCATATCAACATATTATAATGTAACAAATATTTATTACGGCGTGAAGAAACTAACACATACGACTAAATGCATTCGGAATACATCACAGCTAGTATCAGGACTACTACAAGAACAGTGACTCAAGTATGTAGCCGTGTTATCAAATCATCTTCCGAGGCCTATTTCTTCCCAGAACTATAAGCAACGCAACTATGACTCGCCGTGATGTTTAAAATTACGATGTTATAAATTGCGGTGTAATTGGTTTGTGTATTGCTTAGAGGGCAGAGGCAAAGCAAGCTGAGCAGCCGGTGCCCTGTGTGGTTGCTGTGCGCCCCTCGTGTCCGCATCCGGCGGAAGGATTGCAACAACATTGGAATGCCATGTACTCTACTAAAAGCGGCCCACAACAGGTTTCACTTTCATCATCTGCGGTGCGCGGTGTGAGGGCAGGCATGGCGCACTCCCCGCGCGCAGCCTCTTGCCACAAAAAATTCACAACTTTTCCTTTCTCAAAAACATGAACACTTTCACCTTTACCGAAACCCGCGAGAAATTACCGTTTCGGTCCGCGCCCCGCCCCCTCCCGCCCCGGCCGACACCGCGCGTCCTCGTGCCGCTGCGCACCGTTCCGCCGCCGCTCTATGTTCTAAGCTCGCGTCTGTTGGTATGTGCATTTAAACTACATCCATTATACAAACAATATACGTAATCTTGAATTTACAGTAAAGCATGGTTCAAATTGAACTTTGAATTTTTGCATGGTATTCGCCTGTCACGCTTCCATTTGCGGCGTGTCGTAAAGCAAAGCGTGAAGCGTGAAATGTATTTCAGATGTTCAGAAAACAAAAAAAACAATAGGTTTGTGGTGACATATAATTATTTTGTCTAATAATACGAACTCCTAAAAGTACGCAATTGTTAATGCTACGCGCGGCCAGGGAGGCCTCATGCCGTCGTCTGCTCGCGCGCCTTCGGGAAGTCAGAAATGTATGCATAGATAATTTTAATACGGTTTTTTAATCCCAGACTCATTTTAATAATGCTACTGGCAGCAAAGGATGCTGCCGTTGTCTGTCATGCGTGTCTCATAAATGGAGCGTCGTCGGCGCGATCCCGGCGCTGACTTCTGCGACTACTGACAAGCACGTATGCTTCCGTGTGATCACGGACAAGGATATCACTGCCACACTTTTATATTTGACGGAATCAAACAACGGCGGTGCTCGCAATTGTGCCTAGTTATATGCAAACCAATAAGCCCTGCTTTCATTTTCGGTTACTAGCACAATAGTCATTTTACTAAGATTGTAATACTAGCTATTGAACCCAGACAGCGCCCTCAATAGAGCGTTAGAATAATTGTTAAATAAACTAAACATCGCGGTTTAATTTCCATGGTGAAATAACTAATACCAAAAGTTTTTTTTATATTGAATCAATATAAACTTATAAGATAATTGTTATTTACGGTAAACCGGAAATAAATGGAATGTTTAAATCATCTAGAAAATGGTATATATAACTTATAGTGGTGAATAACTCTAACGGTCGGTGGTTTGATTCATAAAATTGTAAAGTACAAACGGTGCGTTGTGAATAGGTGTCCATAGTATTATGCTTTTTTAAGATCCTTGAACTGTTCTGCATGTAACTTCGTCTGGGACGAGTAAAGCGGTCATTTAAATACGAACTTTGTTTTATATTGAGATAGTCCAGCCACTATGTGTAAGAGATCAGAGACTCTTGATCACATACCGACGTGACATCACAACAGTACGGTGCCAAACAGCGCACACATTATCCAAAATCGTATAGTAGTAACGTCTATTCCTATATGAAGATAGACAATACCTTTATCAGAGACATGGGTATGCTGGTAAAATTATAAACACAGAAATAGCTTCTTTACCTTTCCTTTTGAGGACTCAACCGTGCTCGAATAAAAAGGAACTTTATATTGATTCGAATTATTCGATTATTTGTCGTAAGGAGACGGGTGAAAGCCTTACGTTCTCAGTGAACAAAAGATAACCGTTCAGAGTGGAAGGCCTCGAACTTGTTCCAAGTGCAGAGTGCAGGATGCCGGGCCTCCACGCCGCGATTCCGCGCCAGCGCTCCGCGTGTATATAAGGTAAGATGTGGTGCCGCGCGCTCAAACATACGCGTCAGCCCGTGAGCGCGCGCCGCCTTCACCCAAGAGCAGCGACGCTGCAACATCGCCGCGCTACACTTTCCCACCGCCGCGCCTCCGTCGCATTGTTCAATGCTCAACAGACATATCTGCCGAGCGCACTTCCGCATGGAAACCGTCGAGGCGCGGCGCGCTCTCGAGACGGAAGCCCACGAACCGCAACGCGTCGATACACAGAGATATCGTTCGAGCACGCGAACTTCTAACCAAACTACAGTTTTTCTATGTGACGTATGTGTAGTCATACTCGTCGGTTTTATGATGTTTTCTGCCAGCGTTAACTTTTTGTTGTAGTGAGTCGATACTTTAACGCAAAATAATAATACTGGTGACCTTTTACGGCAGCTGACTTTAAATAATTTGTTTTTACCAAAGAAATGAGAACACTAGCTAGCCTTCCGCCTAATGTTAGGGACAACACTTCCCACAAACAGCAACAACGCCACTAACATTTCGATTTGCAAATCAATGCAGCATTGCACTTCGCTCATGGCTCTAATGACTTTTATAAACCAAAAACAAAGCTTTAAAATTAGTTTACCGTAGCTCGTATGGCTGAGATAGTTGTTCATACTGGAAAGAGACCGCTAACTATTATGCTAGGCCATAGCCTAGCATAATAGTTTGCGGTCTCTTTCCATGAAATTAACCATAATTCATAAATTATGGTTAATTTCCTCAGCTCTACGAGCTAAGCAAAACTGACATAACTTAGTTCTTCGTTTGCAACCGGCTAAGATACAACATGTTAGTGTCATATTGATCTTTAAAAAAATATTATGTTTTTTACCGCATTTCTGCATTGTTTCTTTTTTACTAGTGAGAATCGAAACATACCCCACAGCGCCACAGCGCAGCCGTAGAAAGGGCAGGAAGGTACATAATTGTTTATTTTAATTTGTTACTAATATACGGTAAAGTGAATCCGCTGGAGCAGTGCGAGACGAGCAGATCACAGCAAAGCAACTCTACTGCACCTTATGGTAAGTGGAGTGGCAACCAATAGAATGTCGACTGACGAGAGATGATTACTCCTCGGCAGTCGACACAATTATGCCGGCCTGTTGGAAGCGGATATGACCGGAGAATGTGAATTTTGCCGGACTAGTGAGC
Source organism: Manduca sexta (assembly GCF_014839805.1). Lineage (NCBI taxonomy): Eukaryota > Metazoa > Arthropoda > Insecta > Lepidoptera > Sphingidae > Manduca > Manduca sexta. The sequence continues at coordinate 1,426,946 of NC_051141.1, read as the reverse complement.
AGAGCCCAGTGCGGCGTAGTGTAGTCGCATACGCGTTTCAGCGCCGGTATTCATTATTCACAGACTGACGACTGTTCTCCGATGATGTGATAACAGGCAAGCCCTGCCCCAAAGCCCCAAATCCCAATTCAAAGCTATACGCCAAAATAATGGTTCTGGGTACGTAATAAGCCTATTTGGTGATTTACCTAGCCCCCCACAAACACACATATTTTCTCAAGTCGTGTGCACGATAATAATATCAGCCCTGTATTATATACTTGCCCACTGCTGAGCACGGGCGTCCTCTGCTACTGCACCATAGCTACACGAAATTTAATTAACGCTCTACAAAAAATAATATTGAAATATTCGCGAGAACTCCGACGCACTCGTGACACGCAAACCAGTCGTTGCTAATGTGCGCTTCAAATTGAATAATGCTGAAGCCAGAAACAAAATAAACTTCATCTCTTCTAATTTAATAAAGTCCTATGTTTACGCGAATATTAATTTAATACACAATATTAGAGCGCTGTAAAGTATTCAAAAACGGGCAAAACTAAAACATTTTTCAGATTTTGTCGCGATAAAATCATTTAATTTTAATAAAATTAATTTTAATAAAAAATTGTTTAATTTTAATAAAGTCCTTTTGGAGTCATAAAATCTTATATAACACGCAATAAAGAGCAATGTCGAAAGATAAAATTACGACAACAGCATCCAGAAAAAACCTGCTTTGATTATTGTGGATGCATATATAAATATCAAAATTAATGCCGATGTTCTGTAGTCGCGGTCGCGGTTGCGGATGCACAACATCCACGATTCGAATCCTAGACTTTAGCGCGGCAGTCGTACGGCGCACGTGAGCCAACTGGACCACCGAGGCAGTCAGAGACAGTCAGCCGATGCTCATATGAACACAACTGTGGCGTGAGACCAGCTACTATTGGACATAATTCTATCAACACAAACCAGAACACGATACACAAAATCAATTTACAATAAGACGTAGGTGACGAACTCCTAGCGGCACCTGAGCCTGTAGGTGCGCGGGCTGTAGAGAGAATCTACTACCTACTCTCTTTGTAGTCCGTTACGGCCGGGTGACTTCACTCATCTGATGGTATGTGCAGTGAAGCTCAATAGAAATGTCGTCCAAGAGAAGACTGAGCGCATATTTGTCATATCATATCATGTGCTATACATGTCTTGGTTTCCATAAAGATTTGTAAAGAATGACTATCGCTCAGTGTATTATATATGAAAATTAAAAAGTCCTCCGAAGGCCCCTTGCCAGGTATGATGCGCAGAAAACGCCTGAATAGGTGGTAATATTGGGATTTTATTAATTAGTTCAAATGATGTTTGCTTGATTGTTGATAAAGTATGGAGAGGATGCTACTACCAATAGATACATATTGTAAACATTATAGGAATCCCTGCGCGTCCCGATCGTCTCGACCCGAGCATTGCACGCGTATGCTTATATACATTATGCGACACGTGCTCAATGTTTTTCAACAACGTGAATGAGAAACAGTCGTCATAAAGTTGCTGTGTTGAATGTGATCGATCACGATATGAATATTATTTGAATAAAAGATAAATAAGTGAGTGGTGTTCGGCACCGAAGCGACGGTTGGTGGTTGATGGGATGGTCCAATTAGAAGACTAACTAGCGAGTATTATTGCACCTTAGGTACACAGTGCAACCGCCTGCGAACCATGACACTGGTGGCAGGTCGTGTAGCGGGCGCGGTCCGCGGCGCGCCGCTGAGCTAGGAGCAGCGGGCCGCGCGGACCGCGGACAACGCAGGGCTCAGAGGCGCACACATACACACCTGCCATGCGCGTGTTCGAGTCAAGACTCCGCGCGTCACATGCGGCGGCACGTGCAGCGCGCCCTCTCTCCCCCCGCACGGCCCCGCCGCCCGGCCGGCCCCTCCACGCCGCAGCTGCCCGATCTCCTCCACAGCTCGCGTGCTCGTCGACGCTAGCGTTCGCCGCCGGCGGCGCCCGCGCTATGTCTTTTCTATTCTCCGAAAGATTACAAACTAATTTATGCATTGTAGTGGCGATAACAACAACTTATTAGTTTTCATATATGATACCACGTCATAACAATACGAGTGTCAAGTTAACTTGTGATGTCGCAAGTCACGTCGTGTCCGAAGTCCTTGAGACCTGAGTGGCGCTCTCGCGCGCCCCCGCTCTATACTTTGTCGGCAAAGTAATAAACACACGTGACTTCCCTTATTTGAAGAGTTCCTCCTATTGACCTCTTTAAAATTATTGTTCTGTTAAGATGTCGCCACATATTCCACAAATTTCGTGCAGTTGAAGCTGTCTGGTCTCGGGCAGCGCTCGATGGTATAAACTGTCGGTAAGTATATGAATCATATTGGGGCACCAGGTCTCATTCAGTCTAGGGCATGCAATACCGGGAGGTTTTTACTCTCGGACCTGGTTTGCGTTGTTGGAGGCCTTGTTCCAAAATTTCGGACTGGTTCCGGAACACACGATCATAGATTTCATTTAACGTTGGTGACGGATAAAGCACGACTTATTTCATACCGTGTTACTCGCGACTCCATACGCGTTCAACATCTTTCTCGGATAAAGTGAGTGAATCTAGGCAATTAGATTCATTATGATATTTTGGTATTTTTTTGGGCTTTTTTGAGGAAATCAATTTTTGTAGTACGCATTTCGGAATGTTCCTCATTTTTCCTATATTTATTTTAAAATCTTAATGGCACGTCAAAGGCAAGGGAATAAATAAATATACATACAATATAAATTTGTCTAAAGAAAAAAGGACCAATGGCGCTCTTATCGGAACCGACTATGTTGTTACAAAATTATAATTTTTGTATACTCTCTGGAAACTTGATGAGAAAGTTATATACGTAAAACTTCCCGACAATAATGTAATGTAAATGGCAGTCAAACCGCGTCAAATTAGTTGTGAAGTCAACTAGACTAATGGCGAATAACTTGCTGAATAACTGAGCGAATAAATATGATTACGAATTATGAGTAACGAATATACTCGAAAAAGCTGATTACACATTCGGGTTCGTGATCATTCGCCTGTATCCGGCACTCATCAGGGACAGAGACAAGCGTGGGATAGCGACTTCGAGTTATAATATAATATACAAACCCAACAAATTTAATACTAATTAACCGTAATATATCGATGCATAATTACAATATATTGTAAAACTTACAGACGCTTTATTTATATTAAACTATATTAGCCTTCTACGTTTAGAATTATGCTACATTTTAATCTGGAACTAAACGAACACATTTACAAAATTTCCCTGAAATCAGTTCGGTGGTTTAGGAAAATAACGTTGACAATACTTGCGCCTATTGCAAGCAAGAACTTGACATGGTTTTATCGCAATCGGATGAACGGTATGGAAGCGCATAAAATACTAACAAACCAACAAAAATTTGTGTAAAACTACGTCTGTATTAAAGTAAACAAAAATACAATCAAATCAGTCAATACGTTTTTAGTTTTCGCGGAACTAAATAACGGCTATTGATTTTTGTATAACACCTATATAAAAATTAATAATTCTCCTAATAATATAATCATTCGTAAGTAATTTATAAATGCCGGAATTATGTTATTATTATGTTCATCATTTCGGATTGTGTGCCCTGTGTGGAAAGTCAGGCTGGTGTTTCCCGAGGTCGGCTCCGCAGACAGCTCGGATGCGCGCCGACCATGGCGGTACTCACAGGATACAACATGACACGCCTGCGATGTCTCAGAGGCAAGCGATGAGATATATAGATGTCAAGCCTGACACAGTGTAATATTATTTCAAAAACACCGAATGATTCGAAAACAGAAACATAGCGTAACCATGTACATATATGCAGTAACAAAAATTTTAATAAGTAGTTTTGAAATCCAATTATTCTACTGGGTTCCGAATCGAACATATTAACGTAATCTATATCTTATTTTAAATAATTATTTAACTTTACAAATTAATTGCTTACGTGACTATCATATGGCGGACTTAATGCCTCAAGCACTATTTACCAGCAAATTTTAAATGTCAGAGAAGTCAATAGACAAACAGAAATTGCTATTTAATCGTGTGCGCATGAGTAGTTCCGATTCATTAAGAGTGCTGGAGTGAGGCGCGGCGGCGGCAAGGCGGCTCGGTCGCGTGCGCGCAGCGCGATGTCGCGGACACGAATCGATCCGGCGCGAGACACGTCATTTATTATTATGTTTTCTATTCATTAGAAATAAATTACTTGACTTGCCCAGTTAACACGATACTAGGTAATTGCCTCCCATTTAATAAGCTTGTTGAGAACGCAGCCGAAGTACGCTGATCTGATAGATTTTAGTGGGTTCGCCATGCTTCGGATGTTCGTCGAACCGAACTCCTTTACGTTTTACTTGCGCAACATTACCCCTAGCCTCGCATCGCTATATTGCGGCAAGTTTAGTTGTCAGCTTCGGAGTGGGTCGAAGAGGTTCCAGCGAGCTCGGAACAACAATACCGCAGCAGTCCTCCTGTGCGTTGACTCGCCAAGCAACAACACGTTAATGACGGCAAGCAGTCGACCGCACTTCACTACCACACAAAGTAGGGGTCCCCGGGAAGTTTCGGTGGCGGATGTTCACAGATAATGCCGAAGATGTGTGCACATCGCTTCAGCAAATTTTTGGCCTTCACATTCACTAAACGGGACGATAGAACAGCCTTCGGCGTCGATTGACCGGTTTGATTTCGTTACGATTTTATATTTAAAATAAACACAATCCAGTAGAGTGCAGCGGTAGCGGGTACCTGGCGGCATGTGGTGGTGCGTGGGGCGCACGTGGTGCAGGTGCAGCGGCGGTGGCGGCGGCGGCGGCAGGAAGCAGCGTTCGTGCGACCCGGCCGGCGGCCAGCCCATGGATGCGCCGAACGCGCCACCCGCAGAGTCCGTGCCCATGTCGATGTATCCGTGTTTGTCCAAGCGGCGCGCGGGCCAGCATCGCGAGCACGCGCCGCCCCTCTCCGCCGTGACGCACTCAATCGTTGCTGCGATCGCGGACTGTAAACGCGACCGTTCCCGATGCCGAACGCGGCAGGATTGAAGGAGTCGGCGGGCGATGCGCGGCGCACGCTCACCGACACGTGCGCGCCGGCACGCTGGCGGGCAACGTGCACGCCGCCCGCCACGTGCACCGCGGCCGCGTGCCTCCGCGCACCCCACCCACCCGCACCGCCACCGCGACCAAACACTCACCCTCGCGGCGACCCTCCTCCCTTACCGAAATAATCAGCACGACGATTTCGGCCCGCGGAACATTACTCGTGCGAGTCGCGAAGCCCCCGCGGTACACTGCGCCGAAGCGGCTCGCGCTGGCGATAGTTTTTACACAAGTAGCGGTGTCGGCCGAGTCACCTGTATGAATGGATGAGTCACGTCGGCCGCCGAGAGAGTCGCGCCACACACTTGTCTCGGCAACACCGCTTTGAGCGTAGCTACAGAATCCTTATAACGTTGACAACCGATGCCGTATTAAAATTATTAAAACAACCACTATGTGCAACAAATAATACTGGTTAGAACTAAGAAAACCATTAAGGCGGGTCAAGTTGTATCCTCAAACATAAATTCCAAACTTCCCAATAGCGTCATATTTGCCAAGAAAACAACTTTTATTTCGAAACTGCTTTCAAAAAAGAAGCAATAAAAATGTCCACTGTTTTGTCAACGGTATCAACTGCGTAATCAAATATTTTTAAATATATTTTCCTAACCTAATTAATATAACTGAGCAAAAGTCGGCCGAAAACGGGCTGTAACTTCTATTACAGTTCCAATGTTGTGAAAGAATGCCTCACATGGTCTTGCATGTATATTTTTCAGTTTATCAAATTAATAATAGATAATTGTCTTGAGAGCGGACGTAGCAGGAGCGTAGCATTAACCGTAGCTGCTACGGTGCAGGGTTGGCCTACGCTGCTGAACGCCTGCTACGGCGCACGTAGCGCGTCACAGGATACATATAACGATTCACGGCGGGTGGTCGTTAACTTACTTGTCATCATTGGGTATAGCAATAGACAAACATACAAACTTACACTACTTTTTGCGACGAGTCTTTTTACCAGTTATTATATTGTATACTTTACTATATTTTCCTAATATTATAAACCAGCAAGTTGTGAAAATGTTTGCATGTGTGTTAGGAATAAACGATGCAAATCGTAACAGCTATACGAATTTAGATGAAATTTGGTACACGCGTAAACTATGTCCCGAATTAACGTATAGGCTTTTAATTTCCTCCCGTAGGAAGTATTGTAATTATCAGAGGCCAAGGGTGACATTTTCCGAAAGGGAATCCGCCTTATCATATAAATTGTTCCAATTATAATTAGAGTATACATAAGTTACGAAAGGGACGCAACAGACATCGGGTATGTGGACCCATAACATAACTGCAAAGTACGTTTCATTTCAATAAAACAAAAAAACAAGGTTATTTCTAAATATAAATAGGTTATACAAGCGCGAAGTTTCAAGAGGTTGAACGCGCTCGGTGGCTTCGTTCATTAGAAGGCAGTGGCGAAGCGTCCATACAAGCCGATTCCTACCGGGTTACCTTTTGTAAATTACTAAAAATATTAAATGAAAAATATAACTATATAACTAGAATAATAATAGTATATTCAAACAAGTCATCCTATACCTACTTATTTCATTAAATAAATATTTCAACGATTACGGTACATAGTTCATATTATTATCAATTCGTTAAATCGTAACTCGCGCGCAGTTCTCGCGCCTTATAATGTTCGAAGTGAACCCGGCCGCGCATAGCTTCCCTCGCGATATTGTTATCTCTTTCACACGTAGCGCAGTGTCTTTGTCTAATCTTTCGGAAGTGACGTAAAAATACATGTGTGCGTGCGTGTACGTGTATTTCAGGGTAACCCGAGAATTTGCGGCTTAATGTTTGGCCATTGGCGCGAAAATTTTTATTAATTTAGAATATATAATTATTAGTGTTTGTGTTTAGTGTGGGTTAAGTATTAATTTTTGTTGAGCTCTTTTAGATAAGTACCTATGTTCAAAATATGTGATTATTTGTTAAATTTAGAGTTTGGAAATATTTATTATTATGTAGTATGATATTTTACTGATATTAATTTATTGTGAACAGCGTATTACATATTAACTGTAGAAAAAAATATTTCCTCGGGTTACCATTTGAAAATTTTCACCCTTCGCCACTGTTAGAAGGTATTGTGCACATTAATAACCCTGCAGACATCTCTCGCCACTGTGGAAACCATATCAATCTTTCTGTTGCGTGATATCTTTTCGTTTGGCCGACATAACACAGGCCAAATACCTTCATCATTATACATAGCTTTACGCATATTTCTCTTTACAAGATTAGGGGCAGAGCATGATGTCAGCACACCCACGACTTGTAAGTTATAGCAGGTACCATAGGGGGGCGGGCCTATAGTCATTAGCCGGACATAAAATCAGACACCGAGCAGTTACGTAACAGTGATCTCCTCAGTAGTTTGAATTCGGCTCACTCGACCCGGGGTCGAACCTGGATCCGAAGACGGCACTCGTACCGCAATACATAGTACAACTACGCCACATACTGTACACAAAATTAATGCTTATTTATTCTAAAAAATTGCGTAATATTTTTACAGCGGCAGTAAGAAGGGTAATGAAGGTTGATATTTCCCGTAATTAATTTGTTTTTAATAAATGTGTTCTGCAAATCGTTCTGATAATTCCACACGCAGCTCCCTGCTGAACTTTGATCAGCATCAAAGGTACAATGTTATTAAAACAATAAATGAATATGGACTAAACACCTAATAGGATAATGTCAAATATCAATTATGCACGGCAAAGGTGGTTTTGTACGCTTAATTATTCATCATTATAGCTTTTTTAAAAACCTTCGAGTTTTTACGACTATATATATATATAGTTGTATATATATATATGTTTTTACGCATATATATATATATACTATTATAGGAGCATATTTAAAATAAGGATAAAATGTATTATTATAATGTTAAATGTAAGGTAAGCGTATTGCGCTTCTAAACGGTATGAGGATCGAAGATTAAGTAATAATAAAAAACATATCACTTCATAATATCGTCGTTAAAGTATATAATTTTTTTACACGCCTTAATACGTACGCCAAGGTCAACACCAAATTACACGTAAATATTAAATACACTTCTCAGTACACTAATTTATTAAAAAAATTAAAGCGTCTTCTAAAAACAATAACTAATTAACGGGTATACACTGGTTAACAACTTTGTGATCGGCGCCTATTTAAAATTTACTTTAAATATTTTTTTCGTATATTTGTTCATGTGTTTTTGTAGCCTGGTCAGGAATGTTATTAGTCACTGACTTCAAAATTAGTAAGCAGTATATACCTGTTATGTTAATATTTTGTTTTAGTTTTTAGTGGTTTTGAAGGCAGTGTCATTTTAGGTAAAAAGCTTTTATTGTTTCCTTTTTTATTAGTTATCTATCTATACTACTACATAAAACTGAACAGTTTGTTTGTTTGAACGCGCTAAATTCAGGCACTACTGGTTCGAATTGAAAAAATCTTATAATATTGGATATCTCATTTATTGAGGAACACTATATGCTACATAACATCACACTACGGCCAATGGGAGCGTAGCATCAATGAAAAATGTTGAAAAATAAGGGAAACTCGTTATACTATGTATGTATCAGGTAATAAATAGTCCCAACAAAAACACCACTAAAGATGTGATGGGAACACAAAACTTACAATTTCTTTTACTTAGAGGACAAACTTTTTCGGTTATTTAAAAACTAAGTTACTGAACCGATTTGAAAAATATTTTTATGGGACCGATATGAAAAGAATATCCTTTCAAATAAAATAGTACCTTTCCAAATTAGGCAATAAATGACTGAGTTCCGAGCATAAAAAAACATTTGTCATTTACGCTTAGCATAAACTTGTATCACTACGACGTTTGTATGGCTTTGTTTATAACCGACTTTAAAAAATAGAAGGAGGTTCTAAAATCGTCGTGTATTTTAACACGCTTACGTACTAATTATAGTAAACATCGCAAATCTTAGGGCGTGTCATGGTCGTTGGGACACAACGCCGCATAGCTGGTTAATAGAGAAGCCGATAGATTACAGGTTACTACTTACGCGTCTTACCATCAATGAAAAATGCATTTGACTTAAACGACACGTAAGACAAACATAATAAATGCGCAAATTTATGTGCGAGATATAAAGCGAAAAACGACCCTGCGTGTTACCAATCGAGTTCGACTCGCCTCACGTGCGTCACGATTGTGTGAATTTTAAATCGATGGCTAGTGATAGGGGTTGCGGACTCATGCTATTTATGGCAATTTATTTAAAGTATTTTACGTTGATTTATATAAATTAACGGAAGATATTATTTTAATACGAATGTTGTTGAATATTAAATATTTATTTCGTTAGTAATATAGTAATACGTTTTTCTTACATAAATTACAAAAAAGGAAGCCGTTTGTATTCGTAATATGTGAAGAAGTATGATTTTTCAGTAAAGATAGCGACTGGTTCTACCACACGATGTGGGACGGTATCGCGAACTACTCTAGGTAGTAGTTAGTGATAAAGTTGTATACGAGTTGTATTTGTGAACAAATTTGGCGATTAGCGCGAGATGTGCCACTGCCGGTCTGAAGGGTGCGGGGTGCGGGATGCAGAGTGCGGGGTGCGGGGTGCGGGGTGCGCGGTGAAGAAACGTGGCTCGGTAGCACGTGCGCGGCGAGGTGACCAGCGGCGGGACCGGGGAGGGGGGAGGGGTTTCGGACGGGATTTGCCACCACGGAAACCCTTCAAATTACAAAAATATTTAAAGAAAAGCTCCAGCGATTTATATACACAAGTATTTTAAACACGTTCGTCGGTTTAAAATTGGGTTAAAGAAGTCTTAGTAAGGAACTCATTATACATTCTGGGAAATAAAAATTACGTAAAACGGAGTATTTTGGGTTCCACAACGCAATCTTACGGCGTTTTAAAATGTTCGCGTTGATAATATATTTCCTTGCAGAAGTGGATAAGGATATTGCGAGGACGTCCGCCTGTGTAAAAAAATCGATTCAATTCGATTCGAGTTTGGAAGTGGAATGACTCGTGTACCAACGCTCATTATCCGTAAGCGGTAGACGACAGGCCGCGAGCTTTTCTCACCGAAGGGTATGCCGCGCTGCAGCTAGCCGCTAGCCGGGGGACTTGGTACTTAATATTGGAAGTTACATTACAAATATTAATATTGTATATATAACATGGTTTTTTATTATTAAGTCACTTCCAAGTGTATAAAAATAAAACTGCTACAAGCAAGTCAGTATGCATCTGCAAAGGGACGTTACCAACGTCCATGTTAATTCTATACCATGAATAATATAAATGTGAATAAAAATAATTTTAACAAAAAATTAAACCGCCTTCAAAAACCATTCAAAACCAAAAAAATAATTTCACATAACAGATATATATTGGATACCAATTTTGGAGTCTGTGCCTAATTAAAATTGCTAGTTAAGCTGTATTTGTTGCATATTCCATCTATGAGTTAAATTTCTTTCAAATCAATTAAAAGGAGTAGGTTTGCATTTACTACTAACAAACATACACAGTGAAAGGTGTACCAAGCATACCAAGGCATATCAAGCACATGTATGATGTTTCATCTTTTTATTTCCTCTTTTTCGGGGCAGGGAGTGTAATACACCCAATTTTAACCAGTTATATGTAACAGGGGAAGAATTTAAACTCAACCAACCTCAATGCAAAAACATAACTAAAAACGTTATAGGAAAGCTAAATTCGCGATTTCGTTTTCTTGGACGACATAATTATTCTAGTTTTTTTAGGTTTAAAACCAAACTACTGAAGCGATGTAGAAAAAAAATTATGGGACCAATCTAGAGAGATATTCTTTCGAATAAAAAAAGAATTTTCCAAATCGGTTCATAAATGAGCGAGTTCTGAGGTAACAAACATACAAAAAAAAATTCACGTCGTATTGTGGCCTCCTCCTTTTTTTGAAGTCGGTTAAAAAGCATGGTTTTTTCAAAAACTTTAAGCAGTTTGAATTTTATTTTAAATAGATTTGAAACTATGAGGGGTTCCGAAGTAGAACGAAGAACACTTCGGGCCGGTGAGTCTCCTCTTTGCTGCGAAAACTTTGGCGGACACGATGCTGTAGGTTTAGATAGATACGAACGCGAATCGATAGGACAAACTGTTTTATGTTTCCAAATTCATTCCGGATACGATGACAGATATAGACTTAACAATTCTCCTAAAACTTCCCCACCAAGGCACGAAAGAGGGAATAAAGTTTGAATGTGAATTTTCGAACCTTTTTTGATAACAGTTAGAATGGTTTTATTTTATCTAGCACTGAAGCATTGAATATTATGTCATGACAATAAATATCATTTTTTTTTATATTTTACACGTCTATGCACAGCAGCCTCCATTGTAATGTTGGGACGGATTTGAGCATTCTCCTCGGCTTAGTTGTTTAAAATAATTTACTGTGTATTCCGTCCTACGACGTGATAGAGGGCGAGCCTATCACCATATCGGACACAAATTCCAGGCTGATTTTAAGTAGAAGACCTCAGAGCTGTGTCGCATCGCGCCCTCTATACAACCACACCACCGAGATATGTAGTTAGAAAATAAGTATTAGTAGGAAAGCGGGTGTCATGGTTGCACCTCTGCATACCCCTTTGGTGATAAATGTTAGTTTTTAGTAAAAGCTTCCAAGAATTCAAATAGAATGAATGATATATTTTAAAAATTTATCCAAATGGTGTAATGCAAATCTTTAAAGGGATTTTTAGGTAAAAGTTTGGTATTAAAATTGAGACAAGGGTTAGTAAATTTAAAACATCGCTGTTCATCACATTACCTATATCTCCATTCGTGAAACGTGCTTTCTTTGTCTCCGTTGTTAATAATAATTGAATTTTTAACTCTAATAATCTTTGATCATCGATACGTTATAGCCATTATCAATTTGCTATTAGGTAGGCATAATCTATAGAACATATCTTTATAGAACACTAGCTTTTGCCGATGGCTCCACTCGCGTGAATGAGTTTTTCCGGGGTAAAAGTAGCCTATACTACTAGGGAGTGATATAACATTCTATTAGTGGAAAAAAACAATATTGGTTTAGTAGTTCCCGAGCGTCTTCAAAAATAAACAACCTCTTCAGCTTTATATAATTGTATAGATTAACGTAATAATAAATATGTTTACATAAAATGAATTTCTTACTTACATCGTTAACGTAATATGGCACAAAATCACTGTATTACCTTATTATGTCAACATTCTATAAGATTCCTCGGAGCCAGCGAACGGACTGTATAATATATTTGTTTAACTATGTAAGTTTATATAAACGATGCGTTAAGAAAATATGATGGTTATATTATTTAGAATTATGGTATGTTATTCCTTCTCTTTTACATTCACTATCATACAAAACTATGCGATGCGAATAAATATATAAATAGTACCTAATGATATTAACATAAAACACGAATTAAGAGGAATTGTAGCCACCCACGAACAATTACGATGCCTTCCAGAGTAATCATCCACTCGTCCTCGGCCTTTGAGCTAAAATATAGTCCCTAAATATATCGGTCCGTGCGAGAAATACAACAAGCGAACAGGGGCGAGCTGATACAAGGCGTGGTCGGTGGTCCTGTGACTTGCTGGCTCGCGACGTGAAATCAACTCATAAGGTCATTATACACGACGCCGATTGCATTTGTTTTATATACATATACATTATACATTGTACAAGTTCATGTTACAGCCGCTCTCTGTTATGTCATGGTTAGAGAAATATTGGAGGACGCAAGTAGAGGTCATGTTGATTGTTAACCGATAGGCGCTACATCAAATACATCAGAGAATGCGCTACGTGAGCATTAAACCGACCGCCGCCTGGCGAAGCGCATCGCTGGTGCACCCGGGACCTCACAGGGACGCTCCTACATCGTTACCTACGTCAATATTGTAACGACGTAGTTCGGAAGTGTACTGAACAGAGAACATGCAACAAAAGAACATTGACCAACACGGGACCGCGAGAAGCATGCGACGGCGCGACGGGCGGAGCGGTGAAGAACGACGAGTTGTGGCCGAACACTGTGGTCAGAACGCAGTGGCAACGTGTTACCCAGCCCTGATCATCACCGCTCCCCCCACCGCGCAGGACTCTTTACCCACAAGATACTAACCGTACTTTTTGTTGAAGCTAGCCCCGTGACTCAGGAAATCTGAAAATAAATACCATTCCACATTAGATGTAATGCGATGATACGTGCTAACCAGGGAAGGGAGGCGGTGACCGCTGGGGCACGGGTCACTGTCGGGCTTACTCATCTCAAAGTAGGTTTACGCGGTGGTGTCCTTCACAAATGGTTAAGTACAAAATAACATCACGTCGCGCGGGTCTTGTACGGTCTAGCACGCGCGCTCCGCGCCGACGCACATCTATTGCGCCGCTATTTGCATCGAAAACCGATATACTTGTACTTATGCGTTACTCACATAGTTTATTGTGTGTTCACTAGTAATTTAATGTGATCACAGATTGTAACTAGCGCCTAATACTTAATTAATCAATTTATCCACAAAATTCTATACCTAGAGCGTATCGACTAAATTTGTGGGAAAGCAGGAAAAGTTTATTGATGAAGAAAACATAATAATATATGTGGAAATACAAAACATAATAATTATATTATTTTAAAACATTACAACGCGGATTACCTCATTTTTTGTATTGATATTTTACACCTGAACCATTATAATACACTCAAAAATGTATAAGTAAAGTGACAACAAATCCCAAAGCTTGCGCGTATACCTTTAACAAATTCTACGCGTTTCACCCGCGCTATGCCTCCGCTACGCCCCGCCACATCCGCGTTACTACTGCGATGGGGCGCTGTTCGCGGATTTATAATATTAATATGCTAGGACACATCACAACTTAACTTAAGCACCCATCTCATTATTATTTTCAAGAAGAAATGAAAGACAAACCTTAGATTACATTACAACATAATTAAAAAAAACATAAACAATTTTTTTTTGTGTTTTTGCATTACAATACTTCCCGAAAGGTCATACAATTTTCAAAAATATGGATGTTGGGCCATGTTAGAAACGTAAGTGCTCAACAAGACCCGTAATATTATATATTAACACGTTAAGTATGTACGCTATTAAATTTTCCTTCAATTTATGAAAAGAAAGTTTTATTGTAATATTTTATGGTAATAAAAACTAAATAGTTATAAAACATGTAGTAGGCCATAAGTGAAACTACATATAACAAAATACAAAAAACTATAAAACTCACATGTTATATTAAATATGGGACGGATTAGCTAATTTGTTGCAATAATAAAAACAATACAATGTACTTTAATTTTCCTTTGTTTTATATACTTCATGGAGATAATAATTTGACCATTGTTGGGACACACGATAGAGAAATTATCAAAGATTCAATTTCGTGTATTGTCGCAGACGCTGAAATCCACATAATTTGAAAATATTTTGGCAAAATTTAACTAGGATTTTTGAAAACTGAGCTATGTGGGGAACCATGATATTATGTTCGCTCCTTTATAAATTGTATCTATATAAATAAACAATTGCCACATGTATGTAAGAGTATCAATTGAGAACGGCTCGAGCAGTTTTACTGATTCCTTTTTTGTTGTATTCCTAATAATCAGGACAAGGTTTGCATCAAATAGTAATTTCGTCTTGTTTCTGACACCCCACCCCGCACATCGGCCAGTGCCGCATTGGCCTGCTTCTGAACTTCTCCCATGGAGCCCCCATCAAACACCAAGACGATATCGTCAGTAAAAGCGCCCTTGACAATAGTCGCCCCGGCGCTTGAGCCCCTATAAAATGTAATCGAGAAAGAGGTTCCACAGGATAGACCCTTAAACACAACCCTTACGGTCCGGCGCGCAGACTCAGCGTCCGCATACCGAACTCCGACCATCCGATCATTTAATATTTTCACAATTTAGGCAATCATGTACTACGATTCTAGGAACGCAATTTGGATCTCATTCCACTGCCTCGCGCATCCAATGAAAATAATAATAGGCTGCCTGCCGACGGACGTACTTTATTTTCATTATTTATTTCATATTTGTTCACGTATAATTATGATTTGATAGTACTTATTAATGCCCCTCTTTGCTTGCACTTCATTCCGATAATTATAATTATTATTGCCGATGCCAACTCACTGCAGTATGTGATGCAGGTCAACAAAAAGTAAACAAATTTATAATCGCAATTCAAAATAAATAAACAATTTAACATGCACTAAATTCCTTTTAAGGTGGTAGCTCAAGGTCCATTTTCATACATTTTGTTTCGGCTTTAATCTGGGTAACTAAACAAGTATTGGCAAGTAAAGAATTTAAATTCACGTCTAGTTAGTGATTAGTTCTCGCAGTTGAAGAAAACGTAAAATAATTAATAATCATGGATATTTCGGCCTTTAAAATTTAATATGACGAAATTTTAAAGGCAGAAATATCCATGATTATTAATTATTTTACATTTTTCTTTCAACTGCGAGAACTAATCACTAACTAGACGTGAATTTAAATTCTTTACTTGCCAATACTTGTTTAGTTACCCAGATTAAAGCCGAAACAAAATGTATGAAAATGGACCTTGAGCTACCACCTTAATATCGTGTAATTATCAGGTCTAATATAAGGAAGTGAAACTTTACCATAAATGTATTAAATATTAAGTATTTGTATTACAGAGCCATCTATGTTATTTATTGTAAAGATCCGGGCAAAGTAGTATAGTGTTTAGTGCGCACAAAGTCCGCTGAGGCGCCACTGGCGCGTACCAAATAAGGCACATGTTCCGTACTTCACGCAAACTCACCGTTCCGATTCATTTTCAGTGTCACTGAGGAACTTTGCACTGTCAAAGTTTATAAGAATTAACAAAAAAATACATAAAAGAAACAAAATGAATAAACGATTCCTACAAACTAAATAAAAAGAAATGTAAGGACCGGTCACATGTACGCACTAGGATCAAAGTGTAGTTCGCAGCGATTGGGTGAGCGCGCCGTGTCGACGCAGCAGCATCGCTCGTCATTGGCGCGCGGCAACCATATCGGCAAAGCAGTCGGCCCTGCGGCACGTGACGACCACGTTCGGAGATCGCGTCACTCGTGCCAACAAACCTTACAGGTGGCGCCACCGGCACACTTGTTTACAACTTTACTCTCAGTATTACCAATGTGACATAATTTCACATAATCGTAGCGGTGCGCGGCGACGGTCGGCGAGCTGCGTGCGGCGGCGGCATAGCAGCGAGTACGGACGTGCAATTAAATTTCGTTTCTTGGGAAACACCGTAACCGTTGCCGCGGCCGTGGCTGACCGGGTGGAATTTACCACTGGTCAAACACGCCGCGACCTTGAAAACTTCTCGACATACACGCCGCGTTATCTTAAACTTCGTGCTGTGCTGGAACCAATCCTCTGAGCTGAGGTTGATTATTGCCACGAAGCTTGGAATACCTACTATTACTTATTAGCGATGGTTACTCGTACTGCGTTGTGCCCCTCCTTTTTGACGCGTTCTTCAACCAGCACAGCGCCGTTTGCAGTAGGTAATTGATATTACGAGTTTGAGATGTAAGCAGATGTTAGCGGTATGAGTTAAGCAAACCTTCTAGACTGTAGGTGGTGGGCTCGGCTATCTAGTAGCGCGTAAAGCTGTGCCAAATGTTACAGTTTTCTTGCGCTGTCACCGATAGCTCACATAAAAAATGTATCCGGTCAGTAACTCCGTGGTGAGCACACAATACTTATTGTTATTAATAACATGACTTATTATTAACGCCTGTACATGCATCTAGAGTTGTGAGGAACTATCCTGTGGTCAGAGTAAAAAGCTCTAACGTCGGTAAAATCAAGAAAACTGCCGAAGCAATGCAAATAAATAAACTCATATTATTTGTGTCGCAATCGCAATGTTATGGCGAGCAAGGTCGAAGGGAATCCCGATAGGATTCCATCAACCAATGCCAATCAACAATTTGATAACCAACAAAAAATTAAATACAGTAAATAAAAAAGGGCGCAGCTTAAGCGCGAAGCGGCGCGCCGTGGGTCAGGCCGCCGGCGGACATGCCACGGCGCGCCGTGATCAATCATTGAACAGCTGCCAAATATTTTAACTGTAGTCTGTGCCTAATGCAACGCAGCTCGGGTCGCCACGGCGTGGTGGCGCTGCGCACGGTTGCCGCCCGCGCAACACGCATACACATATAAGCATAAATCCATTGAGTTTCGTTAAAGTACAATGTTCGCAAAAAAAATCGCATGTATCCAGTTTCATCTAGTGCATATAACTTGTAAGTAGCGGTGATGCACTTCGTACATCGGTAAAATTGTTAAAAAGGTAAATAAATCGCATACCTAAGGATTCATCAGTATCGCAGCCACATTTCCTATGGTTTTAATATTTATCGACAGCAGGGTGCGCTCACGTCCAGACCCTCCAACTCGTTTGCCAGCTCTCTATTGTTCATTAACCTACATGATGCCACTTCTTACTGGACATGTATAGCTGTAACTGATTGTTTTCGGCTGCCGTCGATTTCAGCCGAATAAATTATTGTACATTCAATTCGTGATACTGAGACTCGGTCGCCCACAACTCCTGTATGACGTTCAGTTGTTATGAGATAAGATAAAAGCCCTTACAAAAGACCCAGTTCTTGGCCGGATCAAAGAATATAATATTATTGTGTTACCTGTTGTGCAAGTTGCCATGACAACGCGAGCGATACGGGAAGTATACCTCACGCCTGCTTGTAATTGTTCTGGGCCCACGCTACTAAGCATGACAAGTACACTTTAAGTAACACCTCACAGTGCACACCCCAGAGGACAGTCCATGATGAAAGTTTGAAGGATAGAATAGGACAGAAGTAGGATATGGTACATAATAATTTTATGGTAGCTAATCGTCACGACATGACACATTCAATATTTTAATAGATCCACTCATCTTATGCAAAGTTTGAAAGTATACAATTATTAGTTTAATATAATCAGGCTCTAATAATGTGATGTAATATAATGCATCCGGCCCCGCGGCGCAGCAGCAACACAACGTATCGGCGCGCGCTGAGCAAACAAACTCGGTACATTCCATAGCCAAGCTAGAGTCGACACAAACATTGTCAATATACTTGCCCACTGCTGAGCACAGTGTACAGTACACAGTACTCAATGATTAACGTCATGCCGATGTCTCCTAGACTGATGGTACGCGACATATTGTCACCCGACCGGGCTTATCTTTGACACGGCATACGACTCCGCTGCATTCGATGCTCATATCGACGGGTGCAAAGTAAAAAGAGTTATATACAAAACAGCTAGTTTTCAGGAGAGCGTATAATAAGAAAAAATGCTCCCATTTTGTTTATTTTAAACTAAATTTGTTGAAATTTTCATTACCGTTTCAATATTTCATATAGCATCTACAAGTATATTTATTTTCTTCTAATTATGTTTAATTATCGAGATATTACAGTTGTTAATAAATTTCAGTATAGACAATAACTGTAACAGTTACTATGTATTAAAATTAGTTTGTGACTGTGATCAATTGAAAATACATCAACTTTAGAGCATAATTGCGCACATATCTTTTTGACTGATGGCTCAGTACGAATGACGGCGCGCTCCCCGCGCGTCCCGCGTCATAACGGCCAGCGGTAGTTAACCGTAGTCACATCGTACAATTTTACAAAATATGAGTACATATTATCTTCTTTTACTTGACAAAAGTACTAGAAATTGCGCGACATTTTGATTTTTGTTTTTACCATGTTGTAGAACATGATATTTTAGTTAGTTACTGCAATAATAAAAAAATCTCAAAATTGTAGTTAACTTTTTTCACTTTGCACCCGTCGACATAGTGTATCAATTGACAAAAAATGATTATCCATCACCAGTTGAAACAATGCATACTCGAGATAATGGATATAAAGTTATACACGAGGCACACCCGGGTCACTATTAGACGGGTTTACACCGTGCGTGTACGTTCGCCATTGTTTGGGCAAATCCAAATATCCTACAATAAAACAAAGTCAGTCCAACATCAGCTCACGTATTTTGTTTAAACTATGAAGCAACCCTGTGTGCTGACACAACATAACTCTATTAGCTACATGTTTTATAACTCTATGCTGTGAAAACAGTTCTTTTATGTCCACATTCCTTTGTCTGTACGATAAAACAATACGTTTTAGATATTGTTTATCGTAATTTATTAGCAATAGAGGTCTGGTCCATACCGCAGCCTAATAAATTGACACTAGTGAGTACTGAGTGTATTCACTACTCCCTTAGTGATTTGTTTTGTTTCAGGTGCGAGTGAGCGAGCAGCCCCCACGGCCCGCGCTCCACTTGTCGCACAGCGCCGCGTCGCGTCGCAGTTTTATCTAATCGACTAAAATGATTTATCACAAATCTGACGTAAGAGTCTTTGATAAGATCGCATTAAATACACAAATTACTATGCCTATTATTATTCATCGTAAACTAGGTGAGTGGAAAATAATATCATGGTTCCAAGTGAGATTACCAGAACTGCTAGCCGGCCTGTTTGGGCATTGGCTATATGGTATAACACTGCCCTGCAGTGGCGATGTGTCCATAGAAGCCGAGTCGGGTTCCCTTTCACTAATTAATTAGAAATAATGAAAAAACAAACATCATAATATAACTAGAATTGTAATAGTATATTCAAACAAATTATCTAATATTTATTCATTTAAATCAATACTTCAACGATATCGGTAATTCGTATTATCAATTCGTTAGATATGGGTAACTTAACTCGTGCGCAGTGCTTGCGCCTCGTAGTGTTCAAACTGAACCGCTCACGCCATAGTCTTTGCGATATTGTTGTCTCTCTTACACGCAGCGCGGTGTATCTGTCTTAAATTTTTGGTGTTACGTAAAAATAAGTGTGCGCGCATGTATACTTCAGGGTAACTTGAATGTAATAATCTAGAATGTATAATTAGTGATTGTGTGTAGTGTGGGTTCTTTATTTTAGGTGGACCCTTTCTTTTTACCCTTTAATTTTATGTAAACAATTGATTGCTATCCTCTTTGAGGAATTAGGTAAGTATTTGTTAACAGACATATATTAACAAAGTTATTTTTGAGAATTAAGTATTATGTATATGTACGTTAACTTGTTATCGGTAGGTATGTAGGAGTATTCTTCGATTCTACAAACGTTTCAAGTCGCATAACCTTTGCGCATAATATAGTAATATTAATGATGGTTAATTTTAGAGTTAAAACTAATCTGCTTGTATGCCGTGTGGTACCTAACTGTAGCAAAAACATCTTGCGTCGGGTTCCCTTTTGAAAAATCTTTCGCTATTGGTACTGATGCTCGGGCCAGAATCCGTTGCGTCACGTGGGAAATTATACGGTGATTTAATTTGATTGCTTCGGTTTATTTAAGAGTTAATATTATATGAGATTGTAGTTGCATTATAATTGGCTCGACCGCTGTTGTTTGTACAATGTTCATGGATATGTGGGCGGCGCCGCGCCGCGCGTAGTCGAGCCGCTGAGACTGACACGCCAACCTTATAGCCGGTCTGAACATACTGCCCCAACCAGCCTCTTCCCCTCCGCTTACCTTTTAGTCTACGTGACATTTAGTGTAATGTCTCCGACCCTAGAATTGCTTAATGCGCAATAAAAATGTACCGCTGCTGTACTTGTGGCTGTAAGTAAGGAATATGTGATGTTGGTGCCGACTACGTCTCGGTATTTTGTCTTTTGTTTATTCGCATGGCACGATGTGAAACCTACCCATGATGCTGTATGATGCCTACTTACAAAGTGGACCTTTTTAGATGCAGTAACCCGCTGAAGGCAGGCCGTTTCTTACAGGTTAGGCGGGAAATATTTAGGGAAGACGTGTGTTCAGTAGTGGTCTTTTACGTAAATGCTAAAGATAACGATGTCGTGAAATTCCACAACCGCTTGGGGCCTGACTTTTATAGAGAGTCAAAAAGGCAATAAATGTCTTTGCATAACTATTAAATTTAATCTGTAAAAAATTCAATGTATAATCTGCTGGAGAACCTAAAATTAAATAAATTTGAATAAATTAAAAACAATATTTAGGACAGCAGTCCCAATTTGCGTCTAGAGGGACAAATCGACATTTTTGCAATTACGTGCGTTCTAATCCAAGGGCAGCTTTGATAGCTTTATATTATACAGATAGAAGAGAAAAAAAACTCAGCTATCTACCTATACAGCTATTAAAGCTGTCCTTTGATTAGAACGCCGTTTATCGCAAAAATTTGGATTTGTCCCTATAGACGGAATAGGGCCCCGTGAACTTGTAGCTTATTATTGTAAGCCGTAATCTGTGTAAAATATGTATTTTTTCCAATTTATTTATACGGGTTGCCGTAACAAATCCCATATATTTCTGTGCACCGGTAAGCCGCACGATTGTAATCAAATTTATTAAAAACATTTTCCATATTGTATCATTTTCCCAATTAAAAACTAGTCACTAATGGCAACCATGTTGATAGAGTCTCGTGTACGCATAGAGGCTGTGGACTGGTGCAGCGTCGGGGGCTGAGTGCAGAGCGTGGCGCGGGCGCGGGCGCGGCTACGGCCCGCGCCGCGGCGGCGAATGCGCGCGATTAACGGGCCCATTCTTTACGGCCGCTGACGTGGCACATAATCACGAATACCTTGAAAATGTCGAGGCTGCTCTATTTCCGACTCGACCTACATTCGGCGCCGGCTCCTTTCACGCCGTAACGTTTTTTTTTATTTCCGTGCAGATGGATACTCGCGGCGCGGCGCGGCGTCCCGGCCGCGGCGAGCCCGCTTCGCATGGATGCACGCCACTGACACTCGCCACTGACATCCGCGGCAATTGCCCCGGTTTTAGAAGTTAACTAAACCCGTAACTCTTTCGTCCGTCTGGATGTAGCTTAAATCAGCTTTTTAAGTGCCGGCTTGGTGAATATAATACACAGAGCGGTGTAATTGTAGTGCATAGCGGAACCCTAAATATTTTTAATAAAATTACAACATGATTTTAATAATAAAAGTACTAACAAAAGGCAACGTATTTAATTTCTTTCTGTAATAGCATAATAACAGAAAGAAAACATTTTTTTAAAGCGAGCTGCCGGGCCGCGTTATGGAGGTGGGAGTTCAATAAGCCCCTAATGTTATATTGACATAAGTGTCTTTAATACCGACATTTAATAATTAATTTATTTTTATTATATACTAGCTTTTGGTGGCGACTTTGCAGGCGTGAAAGAGTTTTCCGGAATTTAAGCCCTATACTATATTTGCCCTAGAAAATAGTCTTTGTCCTTCCCAGTGTCTCAAAATATTTTCATACACAATTTTATCAAAATCCATTGGGTAGTTCTGAGTTTATCGCGTTCCAACAGCCAGACGGATGTGGCGCGGCGGTGGACTTACTATTGTAATATATTTTTTAGAAGTTTTTAGGAATAACAATTACGTCATAACATATTTTTAGTAGTAGAATAAATTTTCATTGCATTTTTTATTGATGCTACGCGCCTTGATCATAGCGTGATGTTAGGCCTAAAGCCTTTCTCAACAAACACTAAAATAATTTTCAATTCCAACAGTAGTTCCCGAGATTAGCTTGTACAAACAAACAAACTCTTCAGCTATATACAACAGGCAGTTATGTTTCTAAAAATCAAAAACATAAAAAGGAAATAATATAAAACACTAGGTTTCGCCCGCAGCTTCGCCCGCGTGGATTTCGGGTTTCAAAAATGGAGAAGGTGCTCAATTTGTCGGGATGTTTTTTTAATTTATGGTGATATGCAGGTGGTCCGATTGTCCGGTCAGGGTCTGATGATGGGATCCTGGTGAAATCGAAGGAACTTTTAACCATTAAGGTTGCACAAGAAATGACGGAAGCTTAAAAAATGGAGTAACTTCTCCCGTTTTCCCAACATTTTCCATCACTGCTATGCTCCTATTAATTGTAGCGTGATGAAAAGTATACTATAACCAGCTCAGGAGTATGAAAAATAATTGTACCAAGTTAAGTTAAAATCCGTCGAGTACTTTTTGTTTCTATAACGGTTATACAGACAGACAGACAAAAATTTTACTAATTGCATTTTTGGCATTAGTATCGATCCCTAATCACCCCCAGTTATTTTGGAAATATATTTCATGTACAGAATTGACCTCTCTACAGATTTATTATAAGTATAGATATACAAAAGTAGCTCAAAATTGTCCATAACGAAAACATGCATTTTAAAGTAAAACAAAAGAAATAATATCGTGAAGCCAACCAAATAACTAATGATATATTAAATTTTGTGACTGTTCAATTTAGTCGGGTCCGCGATATCACTTTTGTTGAGTTTCAGAACGCGACATTACATTATTATATTCTGTGCTCCAACGCACACTGCTTTGATGTTAGGAACACACCTACATTGCTTAGACAACAGTGAACTTTATACAATAGCAATAAAGCTCAAATTGACTCTACGTATTAGTTAGAAAACGTTTGTATGGGAAATAGAAAAATGCTGTTTTGAGGATTTTCCCGGCAATTATTCGAATTTTTCTCACCTTTTAAACCTTCCGTAGACCTCCACGAATAATTCAAGACCAAGATAAGATAAATCCGTTCAGCCGTTATCGAGTTTTAGCGAGACTAACGAACAGCAATTCATTTTTATATATATAGATTACCATGGGACATGAACCATGAAAACAGTATTTAAAATAGACATTGGAAGGACACATAAATAACTCACTGAATAAAAAAAATATTTTTAATACATATTTCAAAAATAATTAACATCCGATAGCAACGCTCAAGAACCAAACCATAGGTGGTTGGGATTCAAAATGAGGAATTTTGTTATAATGCATTCAGCGTCCAGCAATTCTGCCTTCTGAATCCGGCTCCAACACAACGACCAATTGAGAGTTTCGGAGATGTGGTCGGTACCATTTCATATCAGCCCATGAAGAGAATCGACAATCAGGACTAACACAGGTTATCGTCATGCTGAATGGTTATGTCAAAAATTGAACCTTCAGTTTCCCCAAACAGATTACTAAAACGCCAGTACAACAACAGTAGCTAAGATTCGGACATAAGGTGGTCCACATCAGGTCGATGAAGGACTCGATAGAACCGGCCGTGTAATTTACTTGCCTTTCCACATTTCCTAGCTTTCTCTTATACTTTTTATAGGCCATGGTAAATTTTATAGCCTTTTTGCTTTAAAAGAAAAGAACATATACATTTCGGGCAGTAGTACCTATATTATTTTTAAAAAAGTTTATTTCTCAAAATTTTTATCTCGTCCGCAGTCATGGCGCACTAAAGAAGAACTGTCAGCTATTTTCAAAATCGCAAAGCATTTCTTTCCAGAAGCAGATCTGCAATTTCATCTAAACTCGCATATGCATAAACACACATCATTTGAAATCGTTTGGTCAAGCATTACTAGGATTTTTTAAAACAAGACCATGTATGTATATAAGGACCCGACACACCACACACAACCTTGTAATAAAACATCGAATGTCGCATGTCGCTGTAAGCTTCCCTCAATCGCGAAGGTCTTCGGTGTCGCTCCACTGTAGACATTTACGCACGAAATGTTGAAGTAATACGTGTGCCAGGCTCTCGTGATGTAGAGGCGGGGGTTCGGTCAGTGACGGTCGGGAGGTTCTACGGGGACAGTGGGGATCAGTGCGACGCCGCGCCGGCGACCGCCCGCGCCCGCCACGAGACGTCGCGTCGCCGAGTGACGTCACGCAGCGAATCTTTTATTACTTATTATTATTTCCTAACAATATAAATGATTGCACGACTTCCGCCTCGCTGAGCTCAGTCAGCCAGTAAGTGTCCGCAAACCTCTGGCCTCGAGTGGGCCAGCGCGCGGCACGGGCACTGGTCATGGGGCACAGAGCACTAGTGTTTCGGTACCGAGGAACATTCGACACAAAGCTTCCCTGAAGATCTGCCGGTCCAACCGTCGCGTGTGTGCGGTAGGATCTGTGTCACGCAACACCTGCTGTTGTCACAGGCGTAGTGAGCGAGGCTCGCGTCAGTGAATACGGAACCGAGTCGGGGCGCCTCTTCGTATCTGCATGTTGTTTAACACAAGGCAGGTCGCGCAGACTCGCGCAAGCGCCATTGTTGCCAAGCGTACTGTACAACACGCCGTCAGAAATAACCGGTCAGAGTTGACGTACCGTTTGAGCCAACGTTGGTGCCAAATCACATGATTCACATTTTAGGCAGGTCACGAGCGACACCCACTTGTGTGAAATTATTGTGGCCGGTGAATATGAGAGCGGCGCGTCCGCGTGACCGCCGCGAGTGCGGAGTGGCCCATCCTCCGCGCCCTGCGCTCGCGAATGTGTGTCAGCCGTGTCAGGGCGCAGGCTAGCCACTCGCCGCTGCGCGTGCTATTTGTGCGTCCGCTCGGCGCGTGTCAATGTGACACGAGTTTAATGACTAAAGTCGCGCCGAGGAGACAATTAATCTTCCGTGAAAATAACTGCGCGCCTCCGAAATGCACAAACTGTAATCACTACGATTGTACACTATTAATTTTACGAAATGGACACTCCCTGCTACCTGTGGGCGTATAAACAAATGAAAATAAAACATTAGAGAATCTGCACCTACTCCCCGCTCCCGCACCGCCACTGCCGCGCCGCCGCCCGAGCACACCTCACGTGACTGCACGCACATTTCACGAACTTTAACAATCTGCTAGTACATCAAAAAAATCCGAGAGAAACTAGATGATGCCTATATACAGGAAGCGTTTCACCGAGCAATATTATGAGCAGACATGGATCCGGAGAGAGGGACATTCGGCCTCACGTTCCCCGCACCGGCGATATGACTAGGAAGATTGAGCCATGCACACAACAGAAACGCCGCGCGGCGTCTCGACCCGATCTCACAGCTCTGGTAATGAAATTTATCTACAGTATGACAACCGGGGCTTCACTTTTAAAGGCCTTACAGCAACGTAGGTATCTACAACGATTCCCTTATGGCGCGCGTCACTTAAAATACACATTTACAACGAACGTGAAAGCGCTCTCAGTCTCAAGGGTAAAACGGTTATCATGAGACCATTAATAAAGCAGTTTGATTCATTAATCCGCATAACAGGCAACATGCTGACTATATATAGAACTTATAACGCTCGGCCGTTCCGTGACGTGCCGTTCTCAAAATAGAGGAAGCGATAAAGTGGCAGAGGTGAAGGTCGCACGGAGCCACACTGCACAGGCGCCGCACCCGCGCCTTGTCCGCGCCTCACACGCTGTCGCCGCGCCACCACGCTGCGACATGCACTAGCGGCGGGTGGCGACTATCGGACATGTGAAGCGCGGTGAAGCGCGCGGCTCGGTGTGTTTACGCGTACCTACCACCAGTTTATCACGCGGCCTCGCGCGAGCCGCGGCTCCCCGTTCGCCGCTCGGCCGCCACTGATCATAGTGAGGCAATCGACTCGCGCCTGTCGCAATCAATGGATAGCACTGAACGTCCGATATCCGCTGATGTAAAAATATCCCATGGTGCGTTAAAATAGCTTCCGTTCAACTGGATAACGGTTCATTGAGACTCGAGTCGCTTGTAAGTGCGAGTGTTTAGGAGTGCTGAGTGGGAAGTTCGGCCTCTTGAATGCTTTTACAGCATTTTTTTCTAATTGTAACACAGTTGCGGTCACTAATTGCGCCAGCCGCAACGCGGCCGGCAGGCGTGGTGGACTTGCATGAGTGACTAAAAACCAAGACGAATAATCAATATAAAATAATAACATGGTGTAATATCCCCATGAAGTGCGCGTGAGTGATCGCTAAGCGCGTCTCATCACGTGCACGCCAGCGCGCGCGCAACTTCAACTGCAGTCTGCAAATTGATGTAATATACTTAGTCTGGCCATAAATACTGTTACACTTAATTATAAAAAAATATTACATTTGAATTTCGAATCTGTCATTTTTATACGATTGTTCATTGTGTTTTCTCATTTTGGCGCCAATACATTGTAAAATATTTTGCGATATTAAAATGGTGTGGGGTGATAAAGAGAACCGAATCGCTGTGATAGCATTACACAAAGTAGGTATGGAGCCAAATGCAATTTTTAAAACTCTCCATACACTTGGTATTAGTAAAATGTTTGTGTACCGGGCTATTAATAGGTACAATGAGACCTCCTCTGTTTGTGACAGAAAAGATCTGGCCGTCCACGTAGTGTTCGTACGAAAAAGGTGGTCAAAGCAGTAAGGGAAAGAATTCGAAGAAATCCTGTCCGAAAGCAAAAGATTTTATCTCGGGAAATGAAGATAGCACCTAGAACCATGTCGCGTATTTTAAAAGATGACTTAGGACTTGCAGCCTATAAGAGACGCACTGGCCATTTCTTAACTGATAATTTAAAGAAGAATAGGGTGGTAAAATCGAAACAACTACTGAAGCGGTACGCAAAGGGAGGTCACAGAAAAATTTTGTTTACGGATGAGAAAATTTTTACAATTGAGCAACATTTTAACAAACAAAATGACCGTATTTATGCTCAAAGCTCTAAGGAAGCTTCCCAATTAGTCGACAGAGTGCAACGTGGACATTATCCGACTTCAGTGATGGTTTGGTGGGGTGTTAGCTATGAAGGAGTGACTGAGCCATATTTTTGTGAAAAGGTATCAAAACATCGGCACAAGTGTATCAAGATACCATTCTTGAGAAGGTAGTTAAGCCCCTTAACATCACCATGTTCAATAACCAAGTATGGTCCTTCCAGCAAGACTCGGCGCCGGGTCATAAAGCTCGGTCCACGCAGTCTTGGTTGGAATCGAACGTTTCGGACTTCATCAGAGCTGAAGACTGGCCGTCGTCTAGTCCCGATCTTAATCCGCTGGATTATGATTTGTGGTCAGTTTTAGAGAGTACAGCTTGCTCTAAACGCCATGATAATTTGAGTCCCTAAAACAATCTATACGATTGGCAGTGAAGAATTTTCCCATGGAAAGAGTGCGTGCTTCTATTGATAACTGGCCTCATCGTTTAAAGGACTGTATTGCAGCCAATGGAGACCACTTCGAATAAGCTTTTTATATTTTTAATTGTTTTATATTTATGTATTAAACTGACACACTGTAAAAGTAATAAATGTTATTTGCAGTTAACAATTTTCTTTTTTCTTTATTACAATATTTATGGCAAGACTAGGTATTATTAACGCGATTAGACGGAATTGTGGACACGAAAGTATCGAGTTATAGTTATCCAGTGACCAGTGACGGGCGGCCTTAATAATTGTCGCTCGCCGTAATGGTTTTGGTTGTAGTTGGTACTTATCTATTACTACAACGTAATAGTTGAAAGGTTATGTGAATCCAGGATGATAGGAGTTACAGTGATGGGTGTGAGGGTGGGAGAGTCTCGAATAATGTGTAAGCTAATCGTTGCAAACTGCCTTTACAAGAGGCCCAGACGACCGACCTTAGTAGCCGGAAGGGGGACTCGGGACATGATCTAATACCCCCGAGATCAATCGCTACACATGCTTCTTGTTTGAAAAACCAGTAAAAAGTTACATAATTATCTACATAAAAATATTGGAGCTCTACACACTGAGCCCGAATAATGAATGAAATTAATGCGATTATGTGATGCTACGCGGCCGTGAATCAACTCTTACGCAATGAGTAATTACACGAGGTAAACAAACATTATATCATTTACGAGTTACAGAACTCGAACTTAGTTTGAAAAGTATGGATTTTTCTATATTCGTACAAAAACATAATAAAATTTAACTGAAACCTGACGCGGGCACCGCTTCTTGTCGCCCCACATCGCACTGCTCATAATGTGCATCGTGTGCAGCTGTCTAACGGGCTCGGTTGCGCACTTGTATTACGATACGAAAGCCGTACTGACATGTCGCATTCGATCGCTAGGTCCGGTAAAGTAATATTGAGGTGTTCTGCTCTATTTTAGACTGGAATATAGAATTTATCCCAATATGACAACAGGCTCGCACTCTATCACATTTTAGGACAAGAAGGGTTACGGCGGGCGCGGTACACGCTCCTCGCTCCGTTCACACGTAGGTATAAACAAGTGACTAGTGTGTTATATTTACTGCACACCGCACTTGTCACGCGCCGCGACTGATAAATTTATTGTGTTGAAATATCTGTAGTTGTTCACAATCCGCGACTGCGCCACGTGAAAACAAAATAGAGTAGAACGTCAGAAATAATTTGCGCATGGAACGCGCGCGCGGGTTTTTTATTTTTATTGTAAGGCCGCCGCGAGTAAACACGCGGCTCGCGCACGCGGCCATGCCGCCCTCTATCGTGATCCTCTGACGCTTTAATTGAGCTTCAGTTGGACAATGTTTCTGTAAACACTAGAAGAGTTGGTATGTGCGTGTGCTTGTGCCTTGTAACACGATCTATCGGGCATTAGGCCCCGCAAAAACCCTGACACTGACGTCTGCGCAAGCGGTCGATCGTGAAAACTAACATTCAAATCGTTTCAGCAACATACTTGAAAAAGTATGTTGCGTGGAAAACATGTCAAATTAGTATAAAACCAGGTAACTAACTCTAAGCACGAGTCCCTTCTACCATTATATCATTAACACATTACTTTTCTATCATATCAAGAAGGTATTTTGTGTATAATGTGTATTGACATAATTTACACAGAATACCTTCATAACTTTTTAGAAAATCAGAGGGCGTGCCTTTAGGTTTGAACCTGCGGACCTTCATCTCAGCAGTCCGTTCTACTCCCAACTAGAGTATCAGCGCTCTGTGATGAAATACTGCGTCATACAAAGTGCAGATATAAAATAAAATCGTGTATAATGCCAAATGCCAAAAACAACTCTACTTGTCTGGACGCAACACAGAAAAACTGTCAGCTATTTTCAAAATCGCAATCCGTTTGGAACCAAATGCTAATCCACTTTGTCAAACAGATGTAATTTGAAATGGATTGGTCTAGATCTAATAGGATTTTTTTAAATCTGGTCTCTATTAGCTGACCCTGAGTTTCTTTCTGCCTTCTTCTTCGGGTAGTCATCACTTAGGGAAAGTTGTGAGAGGCTGGTAGGTTAGCTAGGTTAGATCTTTTATCGTTCTCACCGGTGAGAATGACGGCGCCTTCCTATCTTTATGTTTATTAAGATTATGTACATCTTCTTTCTTCATTCCTACCGGCCTGAGATAGCTTCTTTGTTTATTTCCATAGTCCGTCACTTATTTTATGTCCAATATAAAATGTCATTATATGTATAAGCTACTTTATTTAAATAATAATTAAATATTCTCATGCACTTA
The DNA here is from genome assembly GCF_014839805.1 of Manduca sexta. Classification (NCBI taxonomy): domain Eukaryota; kingdom Metazoa; phylum Arthropoda; class Insecta; order Lepidoptera; family Sphingidae; genus Manduca; species Manduca sexta. The sequence goes on along the minus strand of NC_051141.1, from coordinate 1,396,314 downwards.
TCATAAGTGCAAAGAGCTATGTTCGCCTACGTCATGAATAAAGCATTTTATTTATTTATAAAGAACCGGGCTATCGTCGATCAGACTCCCTTAAATACAAATAACATATTTGGTACTGAGCTCTCGAAGCCGGATTGTTTAAAAGTTCTGAAATCGTGTTTTATTATTATTTGTAATGTAGTAGTGGTAGTAGTATTATAATATTGTACTTTTATTACAAGTAAATAAGTACATGTACCCGTATAATACCGATCTAAAGACTGCACTGCTGGGCACGCGTTGTACGCTACTCCTCTGCTAATTAATAAAGTTAGGTTCTTCGTATGTCACATTACACTTCATACAGTTAGGTGCTATCAAAATTCATAGAGGGGTACTCGTAGGGATGTAAATTTCCTCACCATGTTTGTCTTCTGCCGCCAAACAAAATGTTATTGTCTTATGATAACGCGTTTAAAGTGTAAGGAAAGAGAAACTAAAATACTGAACCGCTTACGATTAAGATTAGTGAACCTTTCAAATCAAATTAAATTATTTATTTGTAAGAGGCTACTATCGTTTAAATACTCTATAACAGAATAATAACATTTATTTTGAAGTAAATTGGAAAATCTTATTTTAAATTGTATTCAATTAAGCGACTTTATTGAATTTTGTAAAAATTTTAGGGTCCAAACAGTATAAGCTTTCACGCTTTAATTTGGTGTTCGAAGGAACAATGCACACTTTTTGATTTTTACGTAATGTATGGTGGGATACTTTATACTTTTCTAAAAATAAGTATGTATTGCAAATTCACAATTACCGCCATTCCAAAAATATACCGACATGGAAATGTCAACAATTGTAATGATAAGAAGTGTGGTTAACAACTTTCTGATGCTTCAATCTTGACCATAGCTTGAATACCGCTGTATTCTACCGCTCTCCTTTTGCGCCTTAAAGACCCTGTCCCTGGCTAAGGAGTTCCCCCACAAAGTAATGCCATGGCGCAACGTCGACGCCACGAACCCGTGACACGCCACTACGACGGCCTTCATATCTATTACTTTAGACAACCTACGATTACTTTAATAACATTGATTTATTGTATTATTAATTTGATTTATTTCACCCGATTATTTTCGACAACAACTTTTGTTTTATTGGTTTTAATAACTATTTATCCGATTAAAATTATTTAATATTTAGTTATAATGTTGGCAACACAGTGCGGAGTCAAGGGTGTTTACAATATTAACCCTAAATATATCATTAACAAAACAAATGCGACCAAAAGACTAAAATTCATAAGAAATAGACACATTTCTAACAAAAATATATACGGTAATGAAAATAACATCTGTCTCGTTACCAAAAACCTAAAATCTAAGATCTTGTCATGCACAAAGTTCTTTAGTTGTATCAGTTAGTAGTTACGTTATTTTAAATATTTTATTTTATTATTCAATGAGGTCCTTCACAGCGACTAAGACGCGAGTAGCGCCGCGAGTAAACCAATGAGCGAGGGCACTCGCGTACCGACTCTAACAACTCTAGCGAACTCACTATCACATCTCTGTCAAGCTTGTGCCACACTGGCCACTCACTCTACTTCATACAACGTGTCGACACGCTACCATAGTTCACGCTCGACACGTAAACACATACAACGCCGACGGAGCGCGAAGCCCGCCATCGACCTTTACACGCTGCGCGTTACGAGATCGTCTTACGTTTGTTTTTATAAATAGGAAAACTCACATAATATTATGTCGATTGCGTGGCATAAGGATGGAACCTAGTACCTAACATTACATAGCGTGGGAATGCTTTGTTGTCGGTACATCGGACCAACAACAAAACAAAATTACCGAAGCGGGTAAAACTCAATTAAATCTTCGGGCAAATATGAGTGCGCCTAGCCGGTTGCCTAGCAAATTGGGACAAATTAGGGAAAACTAGTGCCTACTGCAGCCTTACATATGAGGCGCCGGCACCCGACAGGACGGCCGAGCCGCAGGCTACATCGACATACGTTCCACGAAATGAATCAGCTATTCTGTTTGTCAAAGGAGCGGCTCGCTTGTTAGCCATTTACGGGAACCCTTTGAACGGCAACCAATTACAGGCGGAACGTCCCTGTGTATACTGTACGCTGAACATTGTGCATGGTACACACGCACGGAGCGGCGCGATTGTGCCAGAGCGACGCATCGACTAATAGACGCCGCGCCGCCGCATTACTGTACATCATAACGATCTTTAATGTGTTCCGTATTTCAAATAATGTTTGAGTTTAATTAATATATTATGGGCCTATATTTATTCTGTGCGTCTCCCAAATAATGAAGTAACTGAAACACAGGTGCCGAGCGCCACGGCTGCAGTCATTCCTTACACTCGCAGCCACTATGGTTACTCGACTGCAGCGCCGTCGCTTGTTGTTCACGAAAAATCGCATCGTTAATGCTCCACTATTCGGACATTCAAGTGATCTTTTTCATTAGAGCTGAATATAGTTCGTAGTATCTGACAGAAGTTTAGGTTTCGATCACATTGAATAATTTTGCAATTACGAACTTTCTAATCGAAGGACAATTTTGTGAGTCCTATTGTAGGTAAATAGGGGATTTTTTTTATTTTTACTCGCTATCAAAGTTCTTCGATTAGAACGCCTGTAATTGCAAAAAGACTGGCATGCCCTAGTAGATTGAATAGGGCCATTTGACTATAGCTATTCCAATGATTTTGTAATGGTATTATTTTTGACAACTTGCAAGGTAATTTTTATCATCTCTAGATCAACTACATTGGATAAGACTTTTAATTTTAAAGGTTTAAAATAATTATTACAGTCCCACTGCTGGGCACGACTCCCTTTTACTACTGAGAGGGATTAGGCCTTAGTCCACAACGCCAGCCTAGTGCGGTTTGGTAGGCATTACATACCTCCGAAAGTATTATGGAGAACTTCGCGGGTATGCAGGTTTCCTCACGATGTTTTCCTTCACAGAAGTCAGAGGTATGCGCCCCTGGGTTTTAAACCTGCGAACATTCATGTCGGCAGTCCGTTCCACTGCCAACTAGGCTATCGCCGCTTAAAATCATTATAATGTATTATTCGTTGTAGCTTGTTGCCAATCTTGAACTAAATGTCTTTGAGATTATAAACCTTCATCAGCATTGACCTTCATGCATTCAGCATCGGTTTGGGAATCGACCTTTGGTCAGAAATTAGTAGTAAATGTTGCCAACGGAATGGATGAGTCGCACTACTGCCTTACAGAAATTAATCTCGACAGTGGTTTAGCTCGGACAACAATTAACATTAACAATTCACAAAACAAAGCTCCAAAAGCTCAGCAAGTCTTTTAAGGGTTACTATATACATTTTTATAAATAAGTTCCCACTGAGATCATATCCTTAACTATCCTTAACTATCACTATTAAGCGCGAGTTGTGTAATAAAGCTTATTACAAGATCTCAGAATACCTAGAGGATATAAATGCCTGGGACTAGGCATTTTTGTGTGATTGTCTTTGGAATCATGTCACTTGATCGAGATATATATATTTTTTTCTTTCTTTTTATTTGTAATATAACTATAAGCGGCTTGGGTATGAAATACTCTCTAACTGTCTGTACCTGCGGCGGCGCGGCGCGGCGTCGTGTGATGGGTCGGCCCCTTCCCTAGAATATGGTTGAGGAGGCCGATGGCTGGCACATGCGTCATACTCGTAAAGGGGTGCTGCTTGTGTGTACTGTTCTGCCCACTTCGCTTACAATTTCTAATTGCTAGAGGTGCTAGGAGGAAAAAATTGCAAGGATAATAGAGAAATTTCATGATTCGAGAGAGGGTTATGCAGTCATATGAAAATTTAAATTAATTTATTCCTTATTTCACGAGCCTTCAAATGAACTGCTCTAAACTTTTTTTTTCTATTCTCACTTTATCATGTACTATAAGTCTTTACCCTAAACTGATTGAAAAGAGCAACACTAGAGTTTCTTGCCCGTTCTTCTCTGGTGAAAACTGCTTTCCGAACTGGTGGTAGAGTTAATATTGACGGAATCTAAATAATGTATAACATTTTACAGATTCAAAAAAATCATTTCATAATATTATTATTTGTAGCTTTATTTATTTTATTCTGCAGAAATTCGTCCATACATAGTGTAAAATAAATTTGTAGGCGTCATCGGTCAGTGGTCACTGTGCTGGTCAATACTGAACGCGCGACCACAACACAACATGTGATGCCGCCAGCGTTCTCACTGCATACATTAACTCTAAATAAACACGGCGGCGGTGTTTTATATTACAAAATTACAACTCTTTGTATTTCTTTGTAACAAAATAATTATCGAGCGCAGCGCTTGTGCGAGTGACGGCAACTCGAGGCGCGGGAACAAATACACTTGTTCCGTTTAATATTGATAAATCAATTACCGCGATAACACAACTGATCTACTAACACTAGACCTACCTCCATCAGCTACCCTGAGCTCACTTCTCGTCGCCTTGCTAGCGGAATATATTGTAAAAGTGCTGAGTCTTCATATTACTGCTAATAATTTTGTAAAAACATTTTAATTTTGTCATAGTTTTGTAAGGTATATTCCAACTGTTATTTGTGCATGTTGTGTTAGCCTTTAAGTGGTTGTTGCACATGTTCATGGTGCCAAATAATTTAAGTTTGTAATGTGATGTGTAAACAACTGTTGGCTGACCTTAAATAAATAAATAAATACACTAACTAAATGAATACTAATAGCTAAAGAAATCTTTTACAATAATTTATTATTTTTAGCGAATACTATTTTGGTATTTATTGGGATATTTGCATATCGGCTTCGATTGCGTCACCACAAAGCTTTCAATCCGGCACATACGTCTAAAGGCTTAATTACGGAATGTATTGGAAGCACTGCGCATTCGGGAACGGAATACAATAACAAATGGGTCATCTGATAACGTCACCAGCGCCGCCAATCAACAAACATAGTGTTGAGGACTCCAGGGAGTGTTGACGACCGGAAATTAATCGGAGGGGACTATTTAAGCGCCCAGCAATCTGATTCGACTTCCCAGTACAACAGTGTAGTTATTGTTTGTTCGCATGGAGTTTCCACAAGGAGTACCCTCGCGGCGGCATCGCGACCATCGATCACCATCCGCCATCCTTATGAAGCTAAAAACAAACTATAACAAAACTCGCCACGACATGACTCGACCACTCACTGTTACCATACACTGGCGAGTGACGCGCAAACAATATTCACATAAAACCTACTCTCGGGGCTCATTGTTGCAGCATTAGAAAACATAGATGGGACATTTCATACATACTGAAATTGTTCCTAATCACACTCGTTATTCAAGTCGCGCAGATCCCATATACATACGTCGAAAAAATTACATGGAACGAGTGAGCGATAGCCAGCACAGCCCTAATGATAAAAGCTCTACCAGGACTCTAATAATTTCTATTTGGGCGCCCATAAGAATTCACTTGACAAAAAAGTACAATGTACTTTGCGGTGTACGCAGACTGAGCTCAGAGTGAGCTGTAGCACGTTACACCCGTTCATATAACCGGCTGGCGGTCCCGGCGGGTACAACACACATCGAAGGAGCAGCACCACCAAAAATATATTCTAATCTATACTTATAATAAATCTGTAGAGGGGTCAATTCTGTACATGAAATATATTTCCAAAATAACTATCAGGGGGTGATTAGGGATCGATACTGATGCCAAAAATGCAATTAGTAAAATTTTTGTCTGTCTGTCTGTATAACCGTTATAGAAACAAAAACTACTCGACGGATTTTAACGAAACTTGGTACAATTATTTGTCATACTCTTGTGCTGGTTATAGTATACTTTTCATCACGCTACAATTAATAGGAGCAGAGCAGTGAAGGGAAATGTTGGGAAAACGGGAGAAGTTACTCCATTTTTTAAGCTTCCGTCGCGTGTGCAACCTTAATGGTTACAGCTACACAGAAATCATGTATGACGGAAATGTTCTCCTTAAAATTATGTAAAAAATATCCCACGACAGCATATGTCTATCTTTTATGGTTGACTCACAATAACACGTGTAACTCCCGATAGCTTAGCAGTTCGAAGCTTTCTCATTGTATTTGTCTACTCTTACGTTTATAACACTTTCAGTCATTCCTAATTAAAAAAGTTAACATTATTAAATATTCCATAAAAAAGAATCATAGAAATCGGTATAGAAACACCAAAGTTATACATGAAATACGCTAATAATAAGCCATCATGCGTGAATACTGAATCATGCTATAAGGATTATTTTTGTATATATATAAGGTCGCGAACGCACAGGCAGGCGGCTTGCTTGGCATCTAGAGGCTAGCGAATCACCTAGCGAGTAGCTTCGTAAAAAAAACATTCTCGAACGTTCGCGACCGGCTCCATTTTTGAAGTCCGAAATCCACGCGGGCGAAGCTGCGGGCGGAAGCTAGTATAAAATATATGCATTATGCATATAATGTACTAGATTTGCCCATGGCTCCGGTTGCGTAATTTTTTCGGGCTAACGTTTTCCGTTATAAACATAACGCTATATATTTTTCTGAGATAGAAAGTATGTTAATGTTTAACCTATGTTCTTCTCAAGGTCTCAAACTATCTCCATACCAAATTTCATCTATATCCGTTGGGTAGTTTTTGATTTTCAGACACGCAAACAGATGCGGCGGGGGACTTTGTTTTATAATATATTTTTTAGAACTTTTTAAGAGGAACAATTCCGGCATACATATTTATTTCATAATTTTAAATGTTTACTCAGTGAATGCAACGGAAACCCTCAAAAGGAATACATTTCCCCATTCGCACAAAAAAAATATGATGACAAAAAACATATATGTCAAGCTCATAAGCTTTCCAACACTAAAATATTTTTTCTATTCGAACCTACGGGGTTTGTCTTCGAGAGGGCGTCATTTATATAAACACTTTCGGTGCGATTGCGATCGCTTAACTAAAAGCTGGCTAGAAATAGATCACGGTGTATCGCAATTCCTTACCGGCCATGGTAATTTTAAGGATAAACTGTTCTCATTTAGTCTGGCTGGTTCTCCTGCGTGCCCATGTTCTACACCTGGTTACGAAGTTGAACAGTCTGCTTATCACCTACTTTGGGAGTGTGGTCTCTGGCGTGAAGAGCGCAACATCATGCTAAACAGTATTCAAATAATATCTGGAGATGTAGATTACATGGACCTTGTAGAGACTAGACGGAATTTTCGTGCTTTCCGGCGTTTTTGCCATGACTCTTGCAATCAAATGTAACAGCTCTTGTGATAGGTAGGACCCTTTCTTTTAATTTTATCCGTGGTGCCTTATAAGCAGCTTATGTAGTTCCAAACGTCCCTATCCTTGAGGTTAAAACGCCCCCTTAGTTCATTATTTTGTCTCCCGCTTTGCTACGGAGGGAAGTGGACAATTGATGTTTCCAATCCTCCCTTTCCTTTTGTTTGATTAATTTCGTTGCGGGATAATGACAAATTAGTTTTCCCTGAGACCCGCCGAGCTTCACTGCTCGGTGTCATAAAACGCGTGCCACTGGTGATCCTGGCTTACAGGGGTTGTAGTAGTGGGAATGAGGGCGGGAAAGTTTCTAGGCAAATTATTTGAACCTATAATTCCCGAGATTATCACGTTCAAATGAACAAATTCTTCAGCTTTATATATTAGTATAGATTCCAGAATACAAATTCGGCTATAAATTTTCCCAAGATAGAAAGTAGCTTACGTTCTTCCCTGTGTCTCAATCTACCTCCATACCAAATTTTATCGAAATCCATTACATATTTTTTGAGTTCGCGTTCGCGTTCAGTCAGGCAGACAGATGCGGCTGGTGTTCTTGTTAAGTAATATATTTTTTGGATTTTTTTTAAGAGGAACAAATCCATCACACATGATTGTTGCATAACCATAACCGCTTATGTAGCGCGCGCAGCGGTAGCTCTCAAAAGTAATACGTTTTGCAACATCTTTTAAAAGCTTTCCTCGATAAGTGGTTTATCCAACATTAAAAGAAGTTTTCAATTCGGAGTTCCGGAGTTTAGCACGTTCAAACAAACAAATAAATTCTTCAGCTTTATATAATAGTATAGATATATCTTACTCCGGGACACACGGCTCTCACTGAGCGGCTCGTGATGTATAATGTGCTCCAATACTTGTACACTATTCTGACTCTTGGGATAGCGTTCGTGAGCGCAATTAGCGGCGAATAGGGCGTGCTGATGACCCGTCGCGTCGGGGAAAATGCAATTTCGATATTAAGCCGAAAAATATCAAAGTACATACTATAAACTATTACTGTCCTTCTAATTTGTAGACTCCGAATAAACTGCCAGAGTAGTTGTCTAAAGTATTTTTATATTATAATAATAATGTTTGGCGAGAGTACCTGTGGCAGTTAGACATCTACTTCCCCGAAAGTAACTCTGTGAACGGTGTTACTTTCGATGAACTCAGAACTTACGGCTTGTGAGACGACGACGGGCATCACAGTTCGCCGTCCACAGCCATTAATACACTGGTAGTTTCTATAGATGCCGCCGGTCGGCTATGAGAGGACGCTGAAGGTAGGTACGCAAATATTCTGTGTAAGTACCATAGAGAACGCTTAAGTTTCTCGACATAGCCTTCCCGCATGTGCGGCGATATCCCATTACGCCTCGTACAAATCGGTTCCTGCGCTGTGACGAGAGACACTCTTCCTGCAACGCGCCGCCACCTTGCCGTCTCGCGCGGTCCCGACCCCCCCCCCCAACCCTCCTCTTCTTCCATCCTTCGCCTTAATCGCTGCACTGAATGAGCTAAAATTTACGAGCATTTAGATTTATTATTTGTTTAATTCGCATCGTATCGACAAAGAGTCGTGAAATCAATCAGTTAAGACATTTCTGGCGTGCGGCCAATTTCGTCATGAAAAATACTCGATAGGCGACACGGCCTCGGGCGGCGCACGCACGGTCACCGCGCGTCGCACTCCTCGTGCAGGTGACGTGCGTTAACTCTACTCATATTATCCGGAAACACTACCTATTATATATTAATGCTGTCGACATGTTGAAAAGCTTTTGTTAATGTACTATGTAGGAACCTCGGCGACGATCGCGTTCGTAATGGCACCCCGGCGTCATCCGCGGCTTGCCCGTCCGATCCACGCATGCAGCGTTAAACAAATTAGTGTCACGCCGGTACCGAAGCCGTACCAACACATCTGACGCAATCCAGCGCATCCACCGATGAAAGCCAATAATAGAGTCGGCGTCGTCGGACGCGCGAGACATCTGCTGCACAGTATATTGTAGCGAGTGGCGAATGGTACCTGGCGGCTGGCGCGTGGTGAGTGGTGCTTGCCGACGCTGCGTTGATGAGGTGGTGACGCTCTCTCCTCCGCCCTAACGCGCTTACGCCGCGATGCAGTTCATTCATCATGTCATATTTCATTTGGCGACTGAAATATCTTGCATTTATGAACAAAAATTGGCGGCACGTGCTTTCTCACCGCTCGCCACAATATGATGCTGACGTTACCGTTTATACATGGATTATATTATTGGTTAATTTTTTAGCAATTGCTAAATTTCACCAAAGGCCCTCTAAATCAATACGTGTTAGAACATACGAAGCACCCGTGTAGGTTCCCCTCGCGCCCTTGCGGCCCCCGCTTCCCAGTCCCCCCGCGACACTATCGTAAAATCTTCAGACGTGCACCGTGCTGTCTGTTCCAAAAATAACCACGCCACACGACACGCTGCCCCATCGGCAAAAGCTCGAAATTGTGTAGGGCATTAGGCCGTGAGTCGGCAGTTCCAAGGGCCGACGCCCTCACCCCCATCCGGGGGGTGCAGGGCGGTGCGGACCGGAATGGGCGGGTTGCGGGACGTGGGCCGCATGCGGACTCGGGGAGGGGGGATGAGGGGTTGGTGCGGGGCGGAAATGAACCCCGCTTCCGATATCGCAGGTCGGCGCATAGCGACAACGTCTAAGAAGCTCTCAGCATAATATTATATCAATTTTTATTAATTAGGAAGTCTGACAGTCTATTTTCTATTAAGCTACAAATATATATTGCAATTTGAACAGGACAGTTATTACTTTAGCACTTTAAAATACAACTAGGTACTATTGAGACACACAACAACACGCACATTATTATTGTTATGAACATGTGTCTCTGCGGGGGGGTAAATCGCCTTGTTGCGAGGAGCCTACATTTATCAATGAGCATAATTTATATCGTTTCAGCGCATCGCGACGAATAGAATCGAATAACGTTAATTGGCCTACTATACATTTACTATAAAATCGCACCGCGTCGATTAATCACTACTCTTCCTCGCTTCGCCGTAGTCGGGTAAACAACCAGAGCGGCGCCGCGCCGCGCCGGTGAGACGTTGCAGCTAGTCCCGTAGTCCGTACATCGAAACTATAATAACTAGTTCACACCTTCGAACATATTGATAAATAGTTTATATCGATTATTCTTCGCAATAATAGAATACACGAAAACGCGATAATAATTGAAGCTAATGTAAATTATGTAACATTCAAGCGCATCACAGTAAAATTTTGTCATATTTCCCGCCGTTGTTCTCACTGTCACCAATTTAAAAAAACATACTTATTCATAATAATATTATATCAAAAGTTAGTTTATCATATAAATATGTGGTAGTTCTTAAAATTGTTTAATGGTCCAAATAAAACAACATGTAAATTGATTTACGAACCCATCAATTGCATAAATCAAAAGTAGGTAGGTACGTCCTACTATATTACACGTATAGGTTTAATATAGGAAGGTGCAGGACTCTTTTAGTCCATTCAGAGCGAAACAAGTGTTCAAATTTTGCGAATAGTGCCCTAAGGTGGAATAATGTAAGTTTAAAGCTTGTCTCCTGTCGGGGGGTGGGCAGAGGTGTTACTGAGCGATCTACGGCAAGCTTTTAGATCAAGATGGTACGATACGGAAACAACTCATCGACGTCAAGTAATGTGCACATCGCACACAAACAACTACGTTCTAGCAGTAAGTACCCCGCCACTAAACACGGCGAGGCGACTGCGACTGTTTGGGGAATACGACAAACCATTTGGAACAAATTAAATGATATTGATGGGTTTGTAAACATCGCGCCGAACGAGCTGCGGCGGAGACTCGGTGCTGTGAGCTCGGGCGCCGCGATTTTTTTATAATTTGAATAAATTACAACTTATTACGAAATTCATACGTGGATATCACTCATAATTTCAATTTGATAACTTATATTTTATAGTCCCATACTGACACAGAGGGTGGGATGAGTTGAAATCGTATAGTCGAATGCCATCAAGAATCTACTAGAAAGCCTTATATTTTCCCAATTATAAACAGGTTATTTCCCAGTAAATAGCTACATAACAAGCATTTATCAAACTAGTTTTCAATAATTTTCAGGAGTTTTACATAGTATTTATTATTCATATAAATAAGAAATTACATTTCTTTTTAATTAAGATAATTCGTAGTCAATTAACATTATATCTACTATATAATAAAATATAGTGAATATTTTATTATAGGTCCATATGTTATTAATAGATAACATATTCCAATAGCGATGAATGACGCGACGCGACGTTTAATCAGTTGGGGCACACTTGTGACGTGATGCAGGACGTACACAACAGTAAGTGAGGCGCACAGCCGCGGCCGCGACCGGGCTCTATATAAACACAACCAAACTACGTCTTATTTCTACACGCACTATGTACTAAATAGGACATGATGGTGGCCACTTACCGCTACTGCGAGAACGACCACGGCCGTGACGCCGCTTACCTGCAAACAAACGTACTTGTAGTCACTCGCATCATACGGGGATAAATACAGTACATATACTTAATATTTTAACAGGTAGAGGAGTCTAATGTACATAAATCGCGTGGGGGTAGCATACCGACGTATGTACCGATACGCCCTTCAAACCAACAACCATCGCAGTAGATAATATAGAGAAATATCGTTCCGAGGTGTCGAGTTCCGGGTTAGCCGGTGTATATCCAATGTGCCTGCCCGCTCGTCCTTTGTGAACATTTTGTTTGTATTGCATCTGAAGTACAGTGGCGAGTGGTGACGAGTGTCCTCCGGCAGAGCGTCGCGGAGTGCTCGTCAGCCTGCCAACGAACTATCGCAGTGGCATCGTGTAAACACTGGCGTAAACCATATGAGTCTAAACTGGGCTACATCGACCGGTGTTAGACATGCCAATAGCCGCCCGCCTCAACTACGGAGCCTGGCTGACGTCATGGGACCAAAGCACTTGCATGTCACTTATAGTGAGAATCCATTGATATTGAAAGCCAACACCGCGCACTATCGAGCGCAAAACCACAGGAATAATTATATAGGTCACCGCTGAAAACGGGATTTACAAAATGCAACCCTGTAAAAGTAAAAGGTTAAAATAAAATAAATAAAATTATTTATTACTCATTATTAGATATATACCCATATTTATATTTAATAAAATATTGTCAAAGACGCGTCGCGATCCTCAAAAGTGAGGATAAATAGGCCCTAACTTTGCTAACGTACCAGCCTTTCATTAGCAACCTAAGTATTAAGTAATGATTACCCGAAGAAGGAATGAAACTACGGGCTTACTTTTTTGCCATCAATCGTCAATTACATCTTTTATATTATTATTTTTTTCATGTCTCGATGAAAATGTAATAATAGGTTATAAGCTTATGCACGCACATCATCGGTAAACTGGGATAAAATTTAAATGAAGGAATTTAATCATGTACTGGTAAAGTACAAAGATCTAGACAAAACCGTTGTAGAGATACAGCGTGCATTCGCCTACATTTACAATAATATTTTCGGTCAATATAATGTAAACTTAACAAAACATTATCGGTCGGTCGTCCCTTTCTATTCTGATGAAAGCCTGCTTATTTATAGCTATTAATTAAAATAAGCTTTAAGGAATTCCTGGTTAAATGTCTTTATTAAAACAAAACTTTCGCAACACCCACTGCAGTACCGTCAGCGTCTTAAACTAAAAGCTGGGCCACGACTATGGGTTAAGCAAATTTCAAGTAGTGCTGAAACATTCGACAATAAAGTTTAGCTATCTTCTATGGCTGAATCATACTCGGTAGTATGATAAGAACACTAGAGTTACGGAATGGTGAAGCAGCTCGCTTTGGAGATCGGCTACTTCCGAGACACTGCGTGTCGGCTCGCCCCACCCGACTCCACAACAATCCCGCTAGATTCTAAGAGAATCTGAGAGTTTTGAACCTGCGCTGCGTTCGGATGACCAATACGTACAATGTTTTAAAATATAACCAACACCCAGTATAGTATTCTGCGTTGAAGTGGGAACACCTGCAGCGCACTGCGCCGTGCTAATTTCAGTTACATATTAAACGAACAGGTGATATGGAGCGAATCTATTCCAATTTGGGACACAAGTTCCTATCCAGCGTTACTAGATCTTTTATCGAATCCGAGGGCGGCCTAGTCTCGAGACAAGTTAGTGTATATAAAGTCAAACCGATATTATTTAAGTGTCAATTCGTTGTCACCAACAGGCACTGGAAGGCCACTGCTAAACGTAGGCCTCTCCTACAGATCTCAAGACGGACCTGCCGAAAACGGTCTGCATCCAGCGTGTTCCTGCGACCTTTATCAAGTCGTCTGTCCACCTTGCTCGTGGTGGAAGTCTGTTGTCCGTTATATCGATATATCGCATCCCTAGGAGTTTTAATTTCACTGTACATACGTCAACTTATAGTGTGACTACTGCCCCAGAACTTTGCCATTTTACAAGTTATGATATGTAGTGGCAAGAGCAGCGCGCCGCGGCCGTCTCGTGACTCGTGCTGCGATGTTGTGATGCCCCATCGCAACATCTTCATAAACATGTATACATGATCGCTTAAGCTAACATCGTGCGAAATATGAATAAATATTTACCTTGGAAATATTATATTATACCCAACTACTTTAAATGTACAGATGTAAATGCAATCGCTCACACATGCACTTCACTTTAGTTATGACAGTGACAGTGACGAGACCGGGCCGGGATGCGGTGGTTTTGCCAGTTGTGCTAATTGAACGCGCACACACCGCCAAGCGTCGCATGTCGATCATGTGCGCCTGGTCAGGCACTCATGTAGAGCCTCGCCCGCCTCGCTGCCGATCGAGTCTACCGTGAGCCACGAGTAGCGCGCCGCGACATGGACTGTGTTGCTTGTTGTTGTATACCAAATACCTACATGAGATAGTTATAAAAAAATGCGTCGATCCTCGATTTACATTCTTTCTTAAAAATGTAGCACAGCAACGTGACATTTCTCTGTAAATACCTGCCTACCGACTCGTTCCGTAGGCAGGTATTTACAGACTCACTTGACCACACGGCGTGAGGCGACCTGCAGTGTAGATCATGTAGCCAGCGCATGCTATCGCTTAACGCACCATATTTACTTAACTATGTTTCGCCTACAGATAAATTATGTATAAGCGCGCGTCGTAGAGGTGACCCCAGTGAAGGCTATCAAAACGTAAACTATTATGCACCGGCACAGTTAATCGTATTCGTGTTGCCGGCCGATAGACTGGCGGCGGTAGCGGCGATCAGGTGGCGCGGCGGTGACGGTATCGAGCGGCCGCGTGCCTTATCTGCGCCCGACCCCAGCCCGAATACGTAAAAGAGCAATTTTCCGAAGCGACGGCTGCGACGCGACCGATTCATTCATTGTTATCGAGAGCTCGCTGAACCGCGCCGACGTGACCGCACTCAGGAGCAGCGGGCGGATGATGAGCCAGTTCATTGGGGTAGGGCACGGCGATCAGTGAGGGGACCAGGTTTTATCCCGTTGCCGGAGTGCACACCTCTCAGTGGTTGCACAATAATAAAGTGCAGTGCGCGTGGCGGCGCGGCATGTAGCGTGTGGCGCCCACTCGCTCGCGCCATTGTCTCTGCACTATAAATACATTATTATTCCACTGTTCATGCACCGACCGAAACTCCCGTCACTAAGCGGTTTTTAAATGCCCATCGGTAACAAGTGGTGACTGCTGCGGCTATCCAGCGCAGTGTCCACAGTCCCACACGACTCGCTGACATCGGAGACGAACCGTGCGGAACTCAGGTCAGCCGCTGGGGGATATGTACAGATGGACGCGCTATTCGTGATGTCAGTCGTCGTCTACAACAAAGGTTATGCAACATGACACGCGGCTCGCGGCTAATCGGATGCGTTGAAGTGAACGTTTGACACGGCGGGGCGCGGCGGGGCGGCGCGGCGAGGCGGAGCGCGAGTGCACGCGGGTTGTGCGATGCGCTTACATTTGAACATTGATATTATAACGTTATTAATAGTCGTCTTTAACGCCGAATACTGAATTTCAAAAAGTTTTACGTGATATTTTATTCGAAATTATATTTAGTAGAAACCGAAGCTCCAATTGCGAACTCTCCGAACTGAGAGTTCAAAATAGTTTATAAACACCCTCGGCCTCGGAGTTTGGATCGTTGCAGTGAAAAAATAAAATACCTACAAGTGGAGCCGTAAAGCTCGCTACATGTTTTTACTATATTAGAGAATGGTGAGCATTTCGCACAGCTCCGAGATGATACATTATGTGTATTAAAAAAATTGCATTTAGGGAGGTTACTATTGTTTTACTAATAAAATCTTCAGTGGCCGTGAATTTAATTAAATATGAAATAATATAGTTCGATAGTACATGAAAGCATTTCATTATATTTTTAAATATGATACATTCTTCGAATGTGCAGTAGCCACGCAACTCATTTATAATCAACGATGTGGAGTATTAAACTTCATTCGATGGTCACACGAATTAACATTTTATTAGATGCAAGGTGCACGCTGCCGCGTCCGAGCTACAAAGGGATTTCTCATTTCAGCCCGTTTCTAATATCGGACGATATCTGTTCACAGAGCAGGCGGCCCGTTTGCCGACCTGTGAAAAAAGAGAGAGTAGTGACACTACAACTGGCAACCAGCGAGCATCAGCGCACGCGGCGACGCTCTAATGTGATTATCTGAGAGCTAATGGAGTCACAAAGGACGTAGTATTTTCCGACAACGCAGCTAAGCGCCCAGTCACGACTGAGCTTACCCGTGAAGTCACCACACAGCCATCCCCACCCAAGAAATTAAATGGCTCTTCATAAACCACCTTATCTGTTAAAGGACGACTAAAGTATTTATTGTTAACCTAAATACATATTAAACTGCTCACGCCTTTTATTCCCGAAGAGATGAACAATGACCCACTTAGTGCATTCACTTAGAGATATTATATATTCTCTCCAATGATGCCATCGAGGGCGAACCTATCGACATATTGGGTACAAATTCCATAATCTTCGCTGACACTGATCAGAAGATTCCTGTGTCATATTAAAGGAGCCAAGAATCGAACCTGAAGGCTCAGTACGGTCATCGCACCGCAATATAACTACGCCACCGGTCCAGTCTACAATCTGAAGTCTAAACTGCGTGAGTAACATGGCTAATAACCTACTGATAAATAAATTTGTCATTGAGATCTTCTTTCAAATCGAAAAACCGAGATCAAATAAATAATACGCAATATAGCGTGGAAACTAGAAACTATAATATATACATAGATATACTGAATAGAGTAGTGTAATGTGAAGTAAAAGTAAATTGTCGTTTATTTATTTTTTATCTGAAGGTTGTTAGGTAGTTGAGACAGAGCGTACGCATGTCTCGCAAACAGTGGAGCAGGGGGACGGAAGGGCGCGAGAGGGGCGCGTCCACTCACGCTACTAGAAAATGCTTTAACGCGCTGAAAGTGTTTTCATGGGGACTGCGGCCGGACAGTTGAGTGTGGCGAGGTCAGTGCGATCCAACATCTATACATATGTGTATCAGTACCCGAGTTCACTAGGAAACTATTCATACCGACATGCGCTATTACATTACCGCGTGAATCTGCCCTCAATACCTCACTACGCACATGGACGTGTATTCTTCTCGCGTATCTGCGATAATTACAATAAATAGAATCTGTAGTTCTAAAAAGCATTTAAAGGTACTTGTAGATACTTGTGCTACGAACTTCCATTGTAATACCTACATTTCCGCTACTAAGCTGACGGTAGCGATGACACCGTTAATTGACATCAGCCCGCGTTGAATGGGATTTCTGTAGATCTCACCAAGTTCTACAAAAATACATAAATTTATGTGTTATAGTGTAACTACTGGACATAATAAGACTTAACATCTCATGTCTCAGGATGCCAAGCGCAATGAATTACCAAACAACATTTTGTTATTAAAGGTGTTGGATGGTATTTCTACCGTTTATGGGAGGTCAAACTGCTTACAATCAGGCGAACGGTCAGCACGTCTCATCATTCATAGCAATAAAAAATAAACAAAAATTATGATAATGATTTCTTATGTTTACGCGATTGTTAGACATTTAAATAAAACTGTTTTTCGGATTTTATCGCGGTTCTTATATTTTAATTTTCTCCCACCATTACGAAGACTTTGCAGCCTTCGTGGTCACGGGGCACCGAGGTGTTGGTCATCCACAAAGTCATATAGCCAACATATAGTTTTATCTCAGCTTTTAACATTACGACTACAGCCACAACAGATTTTATAGGTCGTGGAACACTGGTGTCACGAATTGTTAATCAACGAAGGTTATAGAGGTGCGCCTCATGAGATACCCTCTCCCTCCACTATGGACTGGGCAGCGGATATGGATGGAACATTCTTATATTCTCTTGTATCGTATTAGGCAATGTCTTGTGTTTGTTTGTATTCTTCAGTATTGTTATTCATCTTGGTTATATTTTATTAAAGGTTGTAGTTTTCTTGTTTGAATATAATTTCACTTTTGATTGTTATTAAGATTTCTAACACTAGTTTAAAGCACCAGAAAACCTTGGCGAATTGCGGTTTCATTAACAGCTCATTTGTACAACTAAAGAACAGAAGTAGCCAAACTCCGAGATCAGTGCAAGTACCCGAGCGACGCCGCAGTGATAAGTGTGTAGCGGGGAGGCGTGGGTGGGGCGGGGAGAGTCGTGATGCTGTTGCGCTAACCAGTTCCGGCGCAGCCGAGATGCCGTTCCGGCTGCAGCGGGCAGATGACAGATCAAATCAACCGATACGCGAACCAATTAAACACAGCGCGGAGAGAGGCGCGGGGCGGGGGTGTAGAGCCCCGCGCTCAAGCAATTTGGCGCAGCGATTGTCCACCCTTTAAAGCCGTCTCTAACATGCAGACACTCGTCTCCAATTATCCGCAGCCGACAATGTTGATCACGCTTCAAGAAATTTCCAGACTGCCACCATTCAACGACCCACGAGAAAAGTTCTCTTCATTACTCATTCATTCATTTTCTCATCGTTTCTCTTCATTATTCTGTCTTACTTATTCGTCTTTCGACGTACACTTCATTGTGACATATAATATTGGCCATATATATGACAGATTCAAAGCAGTAAAACAAAACTTCTATGCTCCGAATGAGAGTCCGAGAGCGGCTCGTATAGCCCGTAATGTAAGTCATTGAGCCACCCGCGACGATATCACAGCCGGTATCATCATGCTCTATTGTTCAATGGTAATAAGGAGCTGTTCGTGCAATGAGGCGCCGGCGAGCCGTGCGGTACCACGATTTTAATGCGCACTTTGGTTTGTGACGTACCTATCTATTGACAGCGCGAGGCGAGCCACTGTCGTCTGCCCCCAAGTGCCGCAACGCGTCATGGTTATTGCAACACCATTTATGCTTCATGGTGCGTCTTGTAGTTTAGATTACGATCGCCAATTGTAGTCACTAGACACCAAGGTTCAGAACTAAAGTGAGACAATCCCTGCCTTACAAGACCGACAACTAATCGATAGATCCACTAGTGCCGCGTGCGTTGTCCCGCCTTAGTACTAGTTTTTGCTCATGGCTTCACCCGCGTGATAGAGTATTTCCGATATAGAAAGGAGCCTATGTCCTTCCCAAGGTTGCAAACTACCTCCACGACTAATTTCACTCAAATCCGTTGGGTAGCTTTTGCGATTTTTGCAATCAGATAGGTAGACAGATGCGCGGGAAATTTGTTTATAATATATTGGTTTTATCAAATATTTTTAGAGAAAAAAGTCCGCCGCCGGCCGTTATATAACTTAGTCGTTTACACAGCGCACGCAACGGAAGTTCCAAAAGGGATACATTTTCACCGTTTTTACTACATTTGTCATTAATGCTCTGTTCCTATTGGTCATCGCGTGACGTTATATACCCTCTAGCCTTCCTCAATATATGATATAACTATATAACAATAAAATTCCAGATTGGCACGTTCAAACAAATTAACAAACTCTTTAGCTTTATATTATAGTATAGAATATAGATGTAGTAAATAAGAACTGTCGCGGTGCGAGCTTTTTCCTGGTATCGTGGTTTTCCTCATACAGTACTAAAACAGGCAAAAAGGTAAGCAGGTAAACAATATAAATGACGCAGCGAAAGGGCATTCTAGTACATACTTAGTCATTTAAAAACAAAAAAATACTATTTGCTAATAAATTTTAGAGTTAACCTTCCAGGTTCGGACCCGGATTCAACATGTACTTACTATGTTACATATAGTTAAATAAATTACTTATTTTGTATATATAATATTTTTTATTTAAAAACTAACTGTATACGGCAGTTTACTACATGCCATTACATCATTTATAGTTGTAATTGTAGTTTAAAAAAACCGTGTGGTGTGAATATCGACAAACCGTCCGCTGTCACTGGCACGGGCAAGCGGAGTGTAGTCCACTCATCACTCTGTGACCCGTAGCCATTAGCACAACAAATGGCTTCCACTCAGGTGTGCTAAGCTAACTACTGAAGTGAAGCAAGATCACTGACGTCGCTTTTTGCGCAATGACACTGCAGAACAATCAAAATGTAGTTGCTAGTAAACAATTAATTAAACTAGTGCGACCGAAGCAATCCTGGTTTCGGCCAAGGCCTAACATCCATGATTTTGGTCTTTTTTGTATTGTAGTGCAAAAATATACTTCGTTTTTTGTTGCTTTCTTTTCTTACACTATTTCTATAATTTACAGTCTTCCTTGGGGTTTCTATCGATAGGAAATTACAATGGGGACCCCACATTCAAAGAATTTCGAGTAAATTGAGTTCTGCAGTCTTTGCTATTAGGAAGATCAGATATTTAACTGATGTGGCTACGGCAAGGTTAGTATATTGCGCTTACTTCCACAGCATTATGTCTTATTGCATTCTTCTGTGGGGTACTGCAGTAGATCTGCAGACCATTTTTATTTTACAGAAAAGAGCGATTCGTGCAATTTATAACCTTCGATCTCGCGATTCCCTTAGAGAACTGTTTAAGGAGGTGAATATACTGACTATGCCAGCTGAATACATTTTCAAAATATTATGTATGTCCGTAAGAACCTAGGTACTTTTATGAAAAACAGTGACTTGCACTGTTTGAACACTAGAAATAAGAATAAACTAGTTGTTCCAAATTTCAGGCTCTGTAAAACAAATAAATCTTATCTAGCGAATTGTATTAAATTCTATAATAAAATTCCTCTTGAAATAACCAATCTTCCGGCTACAAATTTAAGTGTCATGTTAAGCGCGAGTTAATGTCAAAGGGGTATTATAATGTAAAGTATTACCTCGATGATCAAACGGTTTGGAAAAACAGTCCTGCACACCCTGTCCAACCCTATGTTAACGCCAATATTAGAAATTAACTACATAAACGTCTCATGTGTACCTTTCTACAGTTTTGACATTATACTGGGTAACAGTTTTAAATTTACGTGACATATTTTATTTTATATTAACTCATTGAATTATCAATGTATAATAGACGACCGACCGATCATTTTGTTGCACCAGCCTTAAAATTTATAATCTAAATTATATTGACCGAGATCTATGCCAAAATATGAAATGAAAATATTATGTTTGTAAATGTAGGCGTATGCACGCTGTGCACTGTTTCATAGTTTTTAGATCTTTTTTAGTATTGTTTTTTTTTTCGTTAATTTTTAGTTATTGTTAAATACTTTTATGTGGATTCTCTCCGCACTTTTACGGTGATTTGCGTGTATTAGCTTATATAATTAATCAGACCTTGTATAGAAAAGACTTATTCAAAAAATATATATTTAATAACAATATTATAAAAGAATGGACAATTGATGACAAAAAATAAAGCCCGGAGTTTCTTTCTGCCTTTCTTCTTCGGGTAGTCGTCGCTTAGGTAGTTAGTGAAAGGCTGGTAGGTTAGCTAGGTTAGACTTTTATTGTCCTCACCGGTGAGGATCGCGACGCGTTTCTCCCTTATTGCTTATTTAAAAATACATATATACATCATTTTATTTCTTCTTCCCTGCCAGCCCGAGCTGGCTTCTTTGTTTACTAAGTATATTTTTCATTTATTTTATTTTCAATATAAATTGTCTTTGTTTATATAAGCTAATTTATTTAAGTAATAATTAAATATTCTCATGTACCTTGACTTATCATAAGTGCAACTATGTTCGCCTACGTGATGAATAAAGCATTTTTTTATTTTATTTATAAATACAATTTTTAATATATAGTGGTATGATCACGACAGCAAATATAGTTCGTAAACTCATACACATTTTTAAAAACTTACGCACTTCAGCTTCCACTGAACTACTTAAAACTGTTTATTATGCAATCTGTCAATCTGTAATATCGTATTGTATTATAGTTTGGGGTGGTACAGCGGCGTCATATATGATGTTACTGGAGAGAGCACAAAGATCGGTGCTCAAAGTGACCTTTGAAAAGCCTATATTGTATCCAACTACTAGTCTTTATAAAGAAACTCAAGTTCTTTCAGTCCGTTTCTATTTATCCTGAGAGTTATGCTCAATACGCATCGAACCATCTTAGATTCGCCTAAACATAAAAGCATGTTACTCGATCGATTATATATATAAACTACCCACATCAAAAGTAAACACATCTTTTACAAGAAAAATCAGTGCCTTCCTTCACCCCCATATATATAATAAAGTAAACGGTAACGCAAATTGTATAATTAAACATTGTTCAGCCAGAGAAATGAAATTTAAGGTCCAGAAGTGGTTATGTTCCCTCGAATATAACGACATTGAAGCACTACTTAAAGTAGCCCAGTAGCATACTATAAGTCATACGCACAACACACATAATACACACACACACACACAACACACATGACACACAGACACTACAATACAAGTACCCTCATTTAACTACACGTATTATACACCCACACACTCAGACCCAAATTTATAAAACCTTGCATTGATGTTTCGCACTTTACTTTATTTTATTATAATGTGTGACGCGGTATGTAAATCGGTCGCCTCCGATACAGGCTGTGCCTAGTGTAGGGACCGAGGTATTGTTTTTGTCTTATGATCTCAATTTAATATTATTATTATGTTACCACCTAAGAGTTATTTGTCTTAGTTCATAAGGAAAATTGTATTTTTGGTAAATTTGACAAATAAATAAAATATGTGTACTACTTTAATTACGGATTTTCCTTTAATCTTTCATGAAAGGATTTTTTGTACATTTTAAAATTAGCTGGCAGTCGAGGGTCCGTATTTACGGCTTTACAAACGTGTGAAAACATTATTTATCAGAAGAGTACGTATTCCGCCGGCACACTGTCGCAACGTCTAAGCCACAATGAAAGGACTTTCCTATACAATGTATCGACAGACAAGTGCAACCCATTAAGACCCGCTTCCACTTAGTACTTATTTCTCTGTATTTTGTATTTACAAACTATACTACCTTCAAGGATATATACTTCCACTTGGAAGGGGGGTGCTTTCGCGCGTTGAATGTAGTTCCGGCCTGCAAACGTTATCTCAGATGTTGCAGGAGGCGCGTCTCTCCAACTCACTAGATATTGTCTATCAGGCAACTAAATGTAACAGCGGTATTATGTAGTGGCATAGCACCTTTGTCCTGTAAGCAGTACATTGCGTAGGCCTGCAATTATCAGTTTTATCTAACACTATTTACGTGATTTATTCATGTTTTAAGGCTTTTGCCTTTAAACGAGTTTTCAATATACATACCATGTTTCTGCACGAGTAAGGGATCGTCTAATGAAGTGATTTAAACCGGGGTTTACGTGCCGGGGAACATGTTTACACGACAGGCAAGGAGTAGGTACTCGCAAATACTTACATAGAGACATTTTTCCGCTGATGTAACTCAATGTGACACGCCGTCCGCGGCGGGTGTCAGCTGCTATCAGCCGACGATGACCCCCGATGGCCCGCCGGTCACGCTTTACGCCATGTTATTGATACACGCACGCGCACACACTACCATAAATGAAGTGCGTCACTCAAGTACTCAAGGAGCTGCAGGTCGGAGCACCGCGCCGTGCCCGCGCGGAGCAATCCAGGCGCGGGCAGAGGCGCGTGCGCAACGGATACACAGGTGGAAGAATATTCCTTCTTATACACTACACACCTTGACACGAGCATGGTTCAGAACGCTTCCGGTCCGAACCAATGTCTAGTGTCTGCACTTGGTCGAGTTCATCCGGGCAGTGTTGCCATGTTACTCGACATACATCATTTGAAAGTGAACACAATAAAAAAAATATAATAAATGGAAATTCGTCTTCAGAGTTTAGAAGTGTATATATATTGGAGGGATATTTATAGGCGGTAGATAATAATTGAAGTAAAATCAGAGCTACACTCCGCGCTCCACCAACAGTTACGTAATAATATAAACAACATAGCAGAAGTTCGGTAGAAGGTATCGCTGGGAGATGATATACATATATAATAATAATAATAATATCAATCCTGTATTATATACTGTCCCACTGCTGGGCACGAGCGTCCTCTAATATTAAGAGGGATAAGGCCTTAGTCCATCACGCTGGCCTAGTGTGGCTTGGCAGACTTTACATACCCTTAAAATTCTTATAGAGAACTTCTCAGGTATACAGGTTTCCTCACGATATTTTTCTTCGCCGTTAAAGCGAGCGATAATTGATAAACAATGAGATGTGTGCCCGTGGGTTTTGAACCTGCGGACATTCATCTCGACAGTGCATTCCACTTCCAACTAGGCTATCGCCGCTTTTCTCGTAGATGATATAGGTACGAAATGTGAATTCAATGGCGGCACCAATTCTATCTATTGCAGTGAATAAAAACATTGGTACCATACGCACTGAAAACGAATCACTGAATAAATACACATACTAGCAACTAGGTATTTGCGGGCACTGTTGCACAGTGTTCATGCACAGCAAGCGACAAGCGGGCTGTAAAGAATTTGTAGACAAAATTTCCTCAACACAGGGTTTCACTGACGCGATACTTGTGCGATTTCACACTAAATTATTAAAACATATACGTATATTTTAATAATTGTAGGAGAATCTAATATATTATTATCGATTGCGGTTCCTCGACACGGCAGCGCGAGGTGACGCATGGTGGCGCGGGGCGGCTTCGGCTGCGGCCACTGAAGCCTGTGTCATTAAAATAATTACTGACTGTGACACTCGCGGGCGCGAGCCGGTCCCCTGTTGTGGGATTTACTACCACTAAGAACACTGCAATTATGCCACACAAAAGTGTTATTTTTCGTAGTTTTAAATACAGAAAGGTGTTTATTTACAATATTATTTCAAGGATGCCATGCACATTGTGACATAGGAATTATACTTAGTACCTACTATAAAATAACTCGCACCATATGGAATCATAGAACTGACTACACCTAGCGAAAAGTGGCTACACATGTCTGCTTACCCCATAACGGTGTCGAGTAGGCGCAAATGTATGTATGCGTAGTTATATAGTTTATACATTATGTAGTAATTAGCACCTAGTAGGCCGTATGACAGTGCCATCCCGACAGGCGCTCGTGCTCTCACAAATGCGTTAGTAGACACTGGCAAGAGCTGCACCGACTCGGCTGACGCGTTTCTGCATCGCCTCAAAAGCTTCCATCTCCCGCTATCTGATAGCTTCCAAGTTTCCGTTTAGTCTAAATCCGTCCCGCTCTAGATTCGAAATAGGCGAATTAATTCCGTTGCTAATATTGTTATTTTTGCACACGACAATGTCGCCGTGGGAGTTTATAATAGGAGTGCGTTCTGGTTTAAATAAAATATTATAGCCGCCAATTTTCGGCACTATTATAAAGTATCGAGCCGCGGCGCGTCCGAGTCCCGCCGGCCGCGGGGGTCCGCGCGCATATTCGCACTCCGCAGACGCCAGCGTGCACCGACGCCCTCTCGCTAGTTGTATTCTTGGCAAATTATCACTTTGTATATAATTACGACGCCTCCATCTGATCCTCGGGATGTTTAGTTTCATTTATTATTGTCGGTGCGGCATTTTCACAAGTTAATCTGCGACATATTTTGTGGCTCGTAAATATCTACGAGGACATTGAAAATTCTCCAACAGCTAACTATTATTCAGTTTTTTTTTATTTTCGTGAAAATTTTACGGTAGGTATCCTAAAGCAGCAACTAACGAGAATGGACTGTTACTGCTAGTCGGTGCCTAGGACTGCACACGCAGGGGTCACTCACCCTTAAACAAGACTTCTAGGAACTTGAAATGATTGCAAAATAGCTTGATGATTCGAGGTCCTTACAGCGTAGTCGCAGATGTCATCTATTTTAATATTACAATTTCATTAACCCCGTGCTTTTAAATGTAAAATGTAGTAAAACATAATAAAACAACTTGTTGTTTTTAGCGTAATATGTTAAACATCGTACCTAAGTAATCGTTATTGTTTAACACTAGCTTTTGTCTATGGGTCCGCCCGCATGAAATTATTTTTGAGGAGAAATATTATCCGGTTAATATATAGCCGTAGTAGTTCCTGAAATTAGCGCGTTCGAACAAACAAATAAACTTCAGCTTTAATAGTAGTGACATAAGCGTGTAAAGAATAACGCTGCTGCCGCTGCTGGTATTCCGCTAAGACAGCTGTACCACGCCAATCGAACTACGCAATTAAAGGCGACTATACCAATAAGAGAAGAAAGAGTTTGTGATATAGGTACACTTAAGATTAGCCTACTGGGTTGAGTGCCTACACTCCACCCTGACATTGAACAGACCCGAGCGGCGAGCCCGCGCTCAGCCGGCTCTGCACGGGTCTCAAAACTAATTAGGTGGAGGCGGCGAACTAAATCAATTCAACGCTACTATTATAATTATGTATGTATCAATACAGCTGTCGCGCGCCACTTGATCGCCACGTGAATACCGGCGCCGCATTGCTATGGATCGCGCCTCAGTTCGTAATTTAATGAGAGAAAGAAAACACGTCGAGCGTCGCGCATAAAAACCTTTATTTACCTAAACTGATATCTGGGGCTGAAGTTCGATTGGAACGCCTGTAATTGCAAAAAGACGGATTAGCTTCCGTAAACGGAATAGGAGTCTCTGAATATACACTCAAAACTGCGGGCTGGCTCATAATACACTTTGGAGATAACGACAAACAGAACTTAACTTTTGTCGATTTAGTAATTAGTTTTGTGAGTTAGGCATCTACATAAGTGGCCTACGAGCACACGGCGGCCTCTGCGCAGGTCGCACTCGTGTTATGTGTATACCGTGTGTGGAACCCATTAAGGTGCAACTCAACGTATTGGCAGTGACAGAGCTGGCGACGATCCGTAGCGCTGCCCCTCAGCCGCGCACAGCGTGCCAACTGCCCTAGAGAGGGACGCTCGGCCGCGTGGCGGTACAGCTCCACGACACGCATAGCGGGCGATGAGAGATGAATAGAAAAAAGTTGGCGCGACTTTGTGTTGTTATAAATAAGCAATGACACTACCGAAGCCTCAAAATTTAAGAGAAAAAAATATTTTTAAATTTTGTAATGTTGACAGTTAACGCGTTGGAAATTTCCTAAGAGTGAAGCGCGGGGCACGCGGCCGAGTGTCACTGCGGATGGCCATTGTACACGTGGCAGGCCGCGCGCTGACTTGCGAGCTGAGACCAGTTATTTAATGTTATTCATTACTAATTAGTGCGTTCTAGTGATCGATGATCCTTCGTGTCGCGATCTCTCGGCCAAGTCGTCATATGTGGTGTGAGGGATGCGAGGCGCTCGTGGTGCCGCGTCGTGTCGGCTCGCGCGACTCGACGATGCATACCCGCACTTATTGAGTGATCAATTTGAACGAAATCGGCTCAAGTCGCGATGCTTGTTCGCCCGCTCCACTTACATTGTTTACTATAGATTAGCAAGAATACAATAAACAAACTGACCTAATAATAAACAAATAATAGTATCTTGATCAAATCCTTCGCCCTTCGAGCACGACACGTTCCTCGTTGTCGGAGCAAGCTTTGTTCCCGATTTTTGAAGAAAGATAATATGTTATTATAATAGTTCATCTACTATTTACGCGGAATGTCAACGCTTGGCATAATCTCTTTTGTAGGTGAGCCATTCACCCAGATTTTAACTCGGAGTTAAACTTTTAACTTGGAAGTCTGATGAGCGCCCGTAAACAGGGAACATCTTTGGTTTATACAGGTATCAATTATGGTGTATATTGAGTTTTTATCCAAGTACCGTTTTTAAACCCGGTGAAATGCCGATCGATATATTTTTTTTATTCTAAAGTCTTTGTTAATACCTACTCGATATTAAAACTCATTAATATAATCCAGAATTCTTGTAATTGTTATGTGAAATTCGTTATCGAGAGAGAAATACTGGTCTCTAAACTGTACACAGTACTCTGCGGAAAATCCTTCCGGAACAGCAACAATTAGTCATCTAAAAGTGATGTCCTGGGTATACCTACAGTTGAATGTGTTTGAGCCTGGGAGATTGTAACAAAAGTGCACAATATAATATCACAGACTGCCGAAACGAAGGGCCGCACTGCGCATGTCAAAGGCGCACACGTTGGTCGTCTCGAAGTTACGTATATAGATAATGTTTATCAATTATCGTTCGCTTCAACAGTGAAGGAAAACATCATGAAGAAATCTACATACCTAAGAATCCTCTCTACCTAAAGATGCCTAGCAGTTGGACAGATACAGGCTGGTATCATTATTATACTACAGCATTGGCTTTATACGTGGGTAGCGTGACAACATGTAAAGTGTAACGTGAGTGACAAGTAACACGTCACAAAATGCATTACTGTAGATTTTGTAAATCAATGTTTACCCCCGGACACAGTGCTTTTTCTTAATGAAAGGTACCGTATTATGTCCTCTCGTAGCCCCAAAAACGTTTACTATAGGTATATGCAAAATTTCATGATCATCGCTTAGCTAAGTGAAGGCGTGAAAGCGTAACAAATAAACTAACATAGTTTCATAATAAATGTATCTAAGTAGGATTATAATCTCTTCCTTGCATTAAACAGAAGGGTGCGTGCGCATTTCGACTTTAGGGAAGTGGTTGCGTAGCAAAAAATACTCTATACAAATATTGTAAAATATTATTTATCTACAGGGTGATTTTGAAATTGCTTTACTAAATGAAACCACATACTTATGTTTTAAATATATCACTCTACAATAAGTTACCTGAACCGCAGATGTAAAATAAAAACTTTAAAATGAATATCAATAAAAAGTGATATTAATTTTACACATTCGAATGCTATTACTACTCTAAGAGAATTCGTCACAACGACAAAATCACACTTTCAAACAGAAATACATTTAAACATACATTTGTATTTGCACTAAACTATAAAATAATCAAAAAAGTAATAAGTAAAGTGGGGTATTTTGGTGATTTTTGGTCATTTACGTTACTCCTGAATGATTGTTGGCACAATGTAAGCAGAGGTAAGGGCGAGTATGTGACGTCAATTATTTATGTAATTTTAAATTGTCCCCATATATTCTATAAGTATTATATTAATACAGAAAGAAAAATATTTGTTTAATACCTCCTTTTGATTAATATAGAGATAAGTGCAGAAAAATAAAATTTATGTATATGTCTCAGATATATGTTACAAATATATGTATTAAATTCAACGGCAGCATTTCGACCACTTGACGACCACTAGTACGTTCCAGTTACCTGAACTGTATAACACTACCATCAATAAGTACTTACTTAGATATTATTTAGTGGATTAAAAACAATCCCGCCTTCGCACACGTAACTGCAACTTCTGCAATTGAAGCGTCTAGACCGACAGCACCATGGGCAAATAAAATGAACGTCAAAAAGACACCGAGGGAACACCAGCCGCCGGACTGGCGGAGGCTGCCGCGCGTGCTTTATTAAACGTAAACAATGAAATTAGGCGAAAGCCTCGAACCAGCGAGTGTTACCGGCCGCCGTGCGGGGACCGGGGCCAGGCTCTAGTGGCACTCCACCACAGCATCACTCGCCTAATACACAACCAACACAGACTAATAGGTGTGTTTTGCTCTAAAATATTCCATGAAAATAGAACACATCCAACAAAGCCGCGATGTAAATATTTCAAGCGTCTGTCCTTCCACTTTTAGATCGGAAACAGTTCTGTGAAGCTCACGCTCGCCGCGCGGCCGCACGCGTCACGCGGAACGCGCGCGTCCCGAGACCATCCCCCTCAGGACTGTTCAGTGCTCAGTCATACTGCCATGGGTACGAATATAATGGAGTGGTGTTCCACGTCTAGCCCATTCTATATAATATGGCTGACTAACAAAGCGTAATAGAGGAATACAACTAATTGTCGAAGTTGTTATGTAACCATTTTTTTTTCAAATAATTATAGGAGCCTAGGCGCCGTCTGTTAGTTTAATGAATATTATGACAAAAATCAGTATCAGATTGTCAGAAAAAGGTGTCGACGCTCTGACTTTTTAAAAAGCCTTCATTATTAAATCACTAAAGAATTCTAATAATTTAAAAAACTGAATTTATAAGTCTGTTTTCTTATACTGAAATTAACGGTTGTTTAGGTTATTAAGATTTACAAAGAATAGGATACCGGACTCATTTTTGTTCTTTACTTTTATCAAATATTTACATAATATTAATTATAACACAAAAGGAATTATTAAAATCCGGTAAAAAATGAACAAGTTATAAGTCTTTGAATTTCGGTAGAACGAGTAATTAACAAGAAACAGAATGAGACAAAATATCCACATGTGACGTCATCGGGAATTATGACGCGTGCGAAAGAAAGAGATGAAGCGATATCCCCACATCGCGCCCACTACTGCACATTACAATATTTTAAATATGAATTACTCGCTAATTTTTTAACCAATTTTTATGCAGTTTTCGCAGGAATGCTTCTTTTTCGTATTGTTTAACATTACATATAGAATAATGTACAAAATCAAGCATAGGCCGGTGCCCTATTGCAAACAGACCCAAAAAGTATCAATTTTTTTAAAAGTCTCGAAGTCCCGGAAATTTCAGTGACTTTAATTGTAGTCTGCCTGGTGTCTCGGGATTTTGAAATTTTCGGGAATTCCCAAATCTTAAATACCTACAGTACAGATGTATAGAATAATAATAATTATAATTAATGCCTTAAAACAGGTACACAATACTGCCAGTAAAAATAATAGCTAACTAAGTACGAATAAAACTGAGGCACATTAAGGGTAAAGGAACAGTCGAGGGTAGAGAAAGCAGACAGGCGAGAGTGACAGCAGTTAAACAAGTTAGCATGGAGCGCGCAGAACCGCGCCTGCCGCCGCGGGGTCGCTCGGCCGCAGTGCTGACTACTACTGGACTGGTTTTCGATTCCGATTAAACGTGCAAAGCTTATAAAAGTAATCCTTATCCCGTGCCCAGGGTCCGTGTCCTCTGTGCCTAGCGCATGCTGGTCGTTTTTGTATTCTCCTTAAATTGTGAGTAACATTCCGTTATTTCTCTGGTCCGTTTTTTAATTGGTCTCTCATCGTTCGTTTGATTATACTTTTTATATCGTTTTAATAAACTTAATTTTTTCTTACTAGTTGCTCTGTTAAGATCTTAATGGCTGTTAAATGGGAACACGCGGCGTTTCAATGTTGTATGCGGTACAAAAGTAATGCTAAGAATGCAGCGCGTTCAATGGTTGCACATAACATTGAAGAGCGTCGAGGAAAGGAGGAGGGGGACTTTAACCCGAATTAAGCACGTGATAGTGTAGGTGGCGAGGGAGATTCGAACAGAACGGCGCTCAGGCGGCAGCGCTGTGTGACGTCACTACTCATACCTCAACACGCGCCACATACACTACGCGTCACCACACTTGCTGTGTACATTAATATCAATAATTAAATGAATCATGTCCGGTGGCGGTGGGAGGTGTGCGCCATTAACGTATGTGCAATGTGACGTATTTGAGCGCGGTGCCTGTCTGATGTCCGTGACGGCCGACCAGCGGGCCAGCTCAATGCCGCAGCCGCAGTGGCGCGGCTAGGCTCGAGCCGGCACGCGGCACGGCGCAGGCTGTGCCCGAACCGTGTCCGCACTTCTCTTACGCTTTATCTTTGCCGACTACTGACGCACGAGACGATGACTTAACTAAATATTTTTACTTAATGCGGAATATTTCCTAAATTTTAATATACCTAATACATACCTATTACCTACCTATATTAATTACCAATTTTTTTTACAAACTACTTAAGTCAAATGCTGAAACAATATTGATATGAAATAGTGTTGTTTTCGAGTGTCCGTATGGCAACTGCGTTGTACAGATCGCGCCGCCCGCGCATCCCGCGCCTTCAAGGTCTGTGCCGATCGGCGCGTGCGTGCTGCGCGGCGAGAGTGACGAGCGCACTGCGGACTTCGCCTGACGCCACTACACCGCCCCAAGGCCGCCCAAACAAATAACTACAACGTAAAAGCCGACTCCGTAAATAGGAACTCGTTCTGTTATCACCTGTACATATTATTGTATTATAAACACTTTGCGCGTTGCGCCGCGGAGATGTGCCGCCCGCAGGCCGCGGCCATTCTGATTACAGCCAAACACTGATTAAAAGTGGGCCACTGTGCCGCGGGCACGCCGAGCGTCACCCGCTATCACAATACGTGTCGTAACACACCGTGCATTACGAACAAGCTTGTGCGTAAAAATTCATTGAAATTATCATTAAAAAAAAAAAAAAATTGTAGTAGTTCCGAAGCACGCAAATATTTCGAATTTTCGTGTTAAAGCTTATCTCCGGTAGTTGTCCCCAGGAACAGGTTGGGTGCAAGGAAGACCAGAGCAAAGCAACTTTACGCACATAAGCCCACACACGCACGAGTCGCGTGCGGCGCGGTAGATCGGACGCACGACGCGGCGTGCAATAATGAGACGCAGCCATTGCGTCATACAATATTAAAGCGCCAATTGAAACATTATTGGACGTGCGGGGCTTTTTTAGTCGTTCGACATTGAACACGAATCACACTCAAACTATTAGGCCGTGCTAACTTGTCATTTTACATTTATATATACCAGGCAGGATGGGCTGCTGGCTTGCTACTCCAGTAGCCATGACTACTATTTTCATTTCATTAGCAGCAAGTCAGGAAACAGATAGAAACTCGTTCTGCAACTTTAGATTCAAAAGGTAAAATACGAACAGCCATGTGATCACTGCAGTGTAAAGAGCATCGACTTTGAATTCGGAGCACGTCGTCAAATTTTTGAACTTGAGTTGCGATCAGTTGCGGTCGTCGCACTAACGACCGCCACAGGAGCGTCACCGGCCGGCACCCACCGACTGTATCTACTTAGAGCTGGAGCTTCAAATGCGGTAAAACTTAACGTTTTGTTAAACCCAAATAAACCAATAATTGTTTTTATGGTGCTTTTAAATCTATTTGAACTGCACAAACCGATTACATTCCGTGACGTTGGCTAGAGATAACGCTTTGTAGGTAAACGTTAATCACACACCTACTGTAGGGAGGTAGAGTGGTAGCTAAGTGTCGAAATGGATCGGTAATGCGCCTTCATTAGTAGAGCCAGCTGTAACCGGCTGTCGGTGAGCACGAATCGCTGTCGGAGCGCGTCTCCTACCGGATATATTAAATTTCGGCAACTCAGACGTGCAGCCGGAACAGAAGTGAATGCTCTATCAGGAAAAAAACACTGAACACATTTGATACTGTGTTTGTGATTGCCATAATCCGTGACCCGGGCGGCGTTCCAGTCCTCAGTCTTCAGTGAGCGCTGATGTAAATACACGACTCGCTTGTATTACTTCTTCTTCTGCCCTGTCCTCAGATAACAGACTGCCGACTACACGTCACTCAGTGTGCGAGTAAGTCGGCCTGGGGTTGGCGACATGTTCTATGGAGTATGGACAATTCAGTTATTCTCAAGATTGTTTTGTAGTAGCCGTACTCAGCCTTTGTTATACTGGCCACAAAGACTACTTCGTTATGGTGCCGCGCGCCACAAATTGAGAGTGGCTGGCTTACAACTAATATAGAGTTCTGATAATATGCTTTACTAACTCTTACTGTAAGCAGATGTCAATGTTTCCTATTACTGCTAACAATAGATTTATCATAATATTTCAATAACTTGCAGTAATTTTCGTCGCCCTTGAAACCGTGAACTCCATACCCAATTAGGCAAATGTCGAAATAACTATTGTTTGTTTGAAGAGTGGCAAGAAATTATAAATGTTCCTATTTAATTGTGTACTTCAAGTCCTGGGCGAGGTCATTTATTATGACAATATTTTAAAAATATATAACCAACAATAAAATGTGCAAACATGCATTAAACTACAAGTTAGATACAATAACTTAGTGTTGTTATAACAATATGTGGAGCCACACTCCCGCATTAACTGACAACGAGAGTTGTAGACTAGTGGTCACAAGTAAAGCCGGTAGGTATTATTAGTGCCATTAGCCGTATCGTCACATAATAGACGCTTTGTGCCTTTCAAGTTATCACGTTACAGTTTCAAGTAATGCTTTCTAGAAAAAAAACGCCGTGTTGTCTTCATTGGCGTCACTAGACGCTGAACTACGGGTGCGATGAGAAAGAGAAGAAACCGACATTTATTAAATTCAAGCCCGACTATACTATACTACTGGTGGTAGGTCTGTCATATGTGAGAGTCCGCCTGGGTAGGTACCACCGCCATGTCTATTTCTACCGTAATTTCTAGCGGCAGTGTGTAGTTACTGTTGCGTTCCAGTTTAACGTATATTGTGGCGAGTGTTGCTACTGGACATAATAAGACTAACAGCTCATGCCTTAGGATGGCGAGCGCAGTATGTACAATTCTTTGCAATTCATGGTTTTGGATGGTGTTTCTACTGTTTACGGGCGGTCGTTTCGCTTACCATCACGCGAACGGCAAGTTTGTCTCGTCATACAAAGTAATAAAATAATAATAATAATAATATGAAATACCTATTTTAATTAACACATGTGCAATACCTATTTTAACTTACTCTTTTGGAATCATCAAATGGACCCATACTGATATTAGCAGATTAGAAATAAAAACGAGGACTACACTTACAAAATATAATTATCTTCACCCAAAATCAGCTATAGAGAGAATGACAATACAAAGACAAAAAGGTGGTAGAGGACTAATAGACTTAAAGATGCTATGGGAAGGGCAGGTACAAAAGCTAAGACATTTCTTTTACGCAAAATCAAGTTACTCTAGCATTCACAACGCAATAGTAATATCTGATACAAATTATACACCACTTAATCTTACAGACTTAAACAAAGTATTTATCACCGCACAAGACGCTGAACACTCAAAACTTACAAAATGGCGCAGTAAAGAATTACATGGTCCACATATTCATGACTTGGAACACCCCAAATAGATTCCCAGGCCTCAAACAAATGGTTAAAACTAGGTTCACTATTTCCTGAAACCGAGGGATTCATGATAGCTATCCAAGACCAGGTCATTAACACGAAAAATTACAGAAAATTTATAATAAAAGATCCTAATATTCTAAACGACAAATGCAGAAATTGCCACCGCCATTCTGAAACATTTCAGCATATTACTAGTGCCTGCCCCAATTTGACACAAACAGATTACATATATCGACACAATCAAATAGCACACATAATTCATCAAAAATTTTCCATCCACCATAAACTTATTCCTAATAAACCCACACCTTACTACCAATACACCCCAAAACCTGTACTGGAGAACACCAACCACAGACTATACTTTGACAGAGCAATATTAACTGATAAGACCATCCACAATAATCGACCTGATATAACTCTTATAAATAAACACAATAAAACAGTATACCTTATTGATATTGCAGTACCTAATACACATAACCTAATACACCTGACCATGCAGAAAGCTGCAATCCTAAATACATGCCGCATAGTTCGCAAACTACAGGAAGACCTAAATATACATATCGTATCAGACCATGAAACTCACTTGGCCTAGGCCCGTGATTTCATTGTACCAACCGAAGTGACCTAAACACTGAGACAAAAAACAAAAAAAAATAATAATAAAGCAAAAAGCTGAAGTAAAACTGGACTTGAAAACATTAATGGTAAGGCATCGTAGTTCAGGCGACGACCATCACATCATCTAGAAGCTATTAGACGAAACCTTTTCATTTATTATGTTCGCATATTTAATGTGTTTAAACAAGGTCGCTTCAAATCCAGTACAAAAGATCGACAGAATATTATACTTTGAACATTATTAGTTATGAGTAAAGCAAATCGACTACGTACTTATAGCTTGTTTGAGAACAAGTCAAATGGCACATGTTTGGCAAATTAAATAAGTATTGCCGGTTCTAACCAAACATAACCCGCTCGGGAGCTTGCCGTTGCGGCAGCGAGGTGCGGCGGGACTTCAATCCGGTACAATAAATCCACGTGGCACCGACGCGGAGCCGACTATTACTGTCACTGTGAGCGCGCGGATTCCTAACTTATTTACGACATCCATTAAAGATATGATAATATTATGTATTGACACGGTTATTGCGTCGCAAAGCGCACCACAAGTAAGCCTGATTATTTTCATTGTTATACCATTTAATCGAATATACTACCACAGTCACTGTTCCATTTCCCGAAGTCAGCACTGGAGTGACAAGAGAATTGAAAGAGAACACAGGTTACAAATGGAATTAAGCGATGGGAAGACATTGACTTCTAATGCAGTAGGCATGCCGTATGAAGCCCATGTAGCTTACAATATAATTATAACTGAGAGCGAAGTAAGCGACCCATGACCTGAAATTGGTTTTAAGATGCAATTACGAAGTTTTTCACGCGAGCTGGGACAGACGACCCCTCGTTTTCGTGCTCAAACGCATCGCTACTTCTTTTAGCTCCAATAATTTTAACTAACAACATATTGCTCTCTCGTGGGCTGTCTAAAGTTATAATCTATTATCACTTAAAAGTTAATACAATAAGTATAAAATAACGTCGCCTCCATAAACGCGCAGTTACTCTACTACAGTAACTGGAATATACCGGACAGCCAGAGACCGCGCGTGCTAACTCGCTGGAATGTCTTTATGGCAGTCTCCGCTGCAACAGTCCGAACCGTAAATGCATTAATTACTTACTTTTTAGCAACGTTACCGAAATATTCCATTAATGTGGGTGACATCAGATAACAATACATAATAAAACACAATAAGTACAAGTTGTGTGAGAGGCACGCGTGTCCCGTGGTCACTCGATGAATTGCGCCTCGCTCAAGTCATTCGAATATATTAATTAAGGTAAGTTGGTAACAATAGTGCTCGTACATTAAATTCACATAAAAATTGTGATGGTTATCAGATAATTGTCAGTTAAGTAGGATCTCCAATGATGTGTGGTGTGAGTGCGAGCGGCGCGTTGAGCAGCGACCGGCGATGTTATCTAGCACCCAGTCGCGATGCCATCGAACATCCACTTATCAACAACTAAGGCGCACAGATAAGCGCGCCCCTGATAATTACTGCGCAAAAAACAAAATGCTAGCACGCGGTCCGGACGGCTGGCGGCTGCCCGCAGGAGTTCCAGTACCCGCTCGCATTCATGGCAGGATGTCCTGATCAAGGCTGGCCACCGTGTGCTCGGGCCGAGAGCCTACATTAATTTTTATATTAAATACATCTATTTAGCGTCCCTTGGATAACATTCTGTTGACTTTATACTAGGTATGTTGTAATGTAGGTTAGCAGCGGTGTCGAGTGGATATGATTAATTGACAACTTAATAGTTGACTCAGCGCCGTCGCACCTCCTCTCCTTGTTTGTCTTTTATGTCAGAACAGTAGGAATAGCTTTTTAAGTCGTGATTGCGCCTCGCCGAGTGTAACAACACGTTGAGTTCCGAGGAAGTCGACAATAGATTGTGACCAGTGGTACAAATGCACGGGAAATCCTGGGGACGAAAGACCAAGTAGCAAATCGAGCTCGAACTATATACAGGCATATAGACAGACGAGTAGAAATACATTTTTTTTTTAACAAACTGGCGGTGGTGCCGATCGCGCCGAGTGCCTAGCCGACATCCTGAAGCCAAAAGTGCTGGTGCTGGGGCGCTTCACATGAAGATTATTTCCGGGCGGCGTAGAGCCGTGTCGCAGGCGCGGTACGTTCGCCTTATCTCGCGATAACACCACCCTTCCAAATACGTTCGGCTTTAAGACCTAAAGTCGCCGGTATCGATCGGCGACAGCTGGAGACCGCACCGATTCCGTTTCGTTTCACACGCAGCACCACGCATATATATTTATTTCAATACGACACAAAACCAACCCAGCGGCTCGCGGCGAGTCACGGCGTCATGTGACTGCAACCTCGCTCGCCTCCGACTCCGCCGCGACCGCACAACTCGACATGCTTCAGATAGGAAGACGTCAGACGACGGAATGTGGTCCACAGACGACGTATACATATGTAGGTGCGCAGGTCGGGAGCGTGCCACCGACGGCGGGTCGATCGAACCCACGGATGCTTCAATGCGGCAAAGTTAATCGCGTGCGGGAGCCGATGGGCGCCGCGCTGGGGCCGAGCGCAGGGCCGGGTGGCGCGCCGCAGCGTGCTGCACGCCGGGCACGCGGCGCGCGTTCTTGTGACCCAGTGCCCCGGTGCCCGGTGCCCGGTTCCCGGAGCCGCCCGGCGCGCGGTTCTGGAGCCGCTCGGCGCCCGAGAGGTCTTGCTAGCACGCCCAGCGTGAGGCCGGCGCTGCCAACCTTCGGCTTCTACGGTCTCAATGTACCACTTACCGTTTCCGTTTATGAGGGGGTAGTCGTCGTCGTGCCGGCCGATGTACGTCTTCAGCGGGGTGTCCGTGAGGGAGGGCGACGACCTGTCCCTGTCGCTCATAATAATTCACTTATAACACCGGTTAGAGACTCGATACAACAACACTGGACGGGGAGACGCGCCGGCCCCGCACACACTCGACCACGACCGACCTCCGGCCCGCGGCTCGCGCGGCGAATAAATAATTAAACGACGGCACTCGTCGTTCGCCGCTCCTAGCCCGCCGCCGCCGCGCGTCCCTCCTCGCACGGCGCGCCGCGGGCCCGCGGTCTCGATGCGCAATCAATTAGAGACGCTGTGGCGCCCTCTGCCAAATGCGCGCCTAATTTCACCGCGGAGTATAGATGGCGCTGATACACAATCCACTGTTTAAATAGTACCTGCTTCCTAGTCAGCTTTCGTTGAACGCAAAGAATTCGAAATCATAATGAAAAAAAAAGTTTGCAAGCCTCCGTGGTTAATTCAAATAATCTTGGAATTGTAGGTTTTTATGAAACTTCTTATTGGTAATAAGTATAAGTATATTTTTACGGTCACGTACTAACAGTACTGTACAATTTGGACAAAAGGTAAAAATACAAATGTCTGGAAAGTCTTGGTAGGCTAGCTATTTGTTTGTTCCAAGCTCCGGGCACCCAGACTGTTGCCAGACTTGGCACGTGGCCACAGCAGTTTTAAAATATTCTGCCAATAACCAGGAACTATTTTTTAACAAATATTTTCAAACATATTTAATAATAATACATAAAATATTAATTTAACAGTGGATAATAAAATTAATTAATAATTGTTTAAATTAAATGAATTTATATTAAAGGTCGTGTGATGAATCAATACATAACGCAATTTTGACAGGTAAATGTACTAAGTATGTACGAAACATGAAATTGTAATTACATATTATGTAAGCCTTTAATACCATTTCATGGCACACAAATGCAACTTACTATTTTATATTATGCATTATGTTACAAGATGTCGGTTCCTGTTCGGAATGGGTTTAGTTCTGCAAGACATTAGACACATTCGTGACTCTAGAATCAAACACCTATGTTTAGTTTGGTTATTTTTAAAAATGACATTACCTATATACTTGTTACCAATTTTGGAGTCTTTAGTGGTTTTTGAAGGCAGTTTTATTTTTAGTTAAAAAGTTATTATTTTTTTGTGTTAATAATAATTATGAGACCAAATGGCAAACACCCTTTCAAACATAAAAATAATTTACTAAATCATTCGATGCCTCTTCGACTAACTCCTTATTGTAAAGGAGTTGTACCTTCCATCATCAGCTCAGCTACATAAGATGATGATTACCATACGCAAGTACTTAAGTTACTTCATAAAATTTGAGCGTTGCTCTCGATTTATCCAGGATCCAATCATCAGATCTTGACTTGGTGATTATGGGACCACTTCAGAAGTATCTCATCTCGAAAAATCTATTTTTGAAAATCGGTCCATAAATGGCGCAGTAATCACGTAACAAACACACAAAAAAAACATACAGTCGAACTGAGAAGCTACTAATTTTCTGGAATCGGAAATGACCAATGGCATGTCGGTAGTGATAGCTGCCTTATTACTGCTTATGCACCAGTGCAGTGTACACCATCACACCGCCCACTGCATAGGTACTCTAGTCATCACGCTTGTTCTTTAAAAATTAAGCAGTCGGTATGATACAGCTTGTGTCGCCTGTAACTCGCCGAGCTAATAGAGACGCTTCTAGGCGCTATAAAACTAACAAAACTCTTTAAAAGCGGCCGCGTTAAAGGTCATAGGTGAATTATACGAATAAATGGAAAATCTATATTTCCGGCCAGAGCGCAGGACGATGCGCGGCGTATCCTATAGCCACCGCTTGTAGTTTGTAAAGTGTAGAGTGCTCCACGGCGCGACGGGAACTGAAGCTGCTTTTTGCTCTTGAATTCTAATTATGGAGAGTACACGATATATTGTGTATTCGACTGCACCGGCGACCACCCTGCGCGTTGCGAAACACTTGCCGCAGTGGCCGGTTCGCTTGAGAGGTGTTTAGGGATCAGTCAGTGCACCTGCAATCGGCGTGATGCACCTACCATCATAACTCTGACCACTGCCGGCTGACGTATCACGCGACATAAATGCCCTAGTAGTAGTTTCCTATACTACATTTTGGAAGTATTATCTGACAAGCACAAAGCAATCTCTTTCCAGCGTCAGGGTAATTAAGAGCTGTACGTTCCGCCGCGGACACGCTCGCTCGACACGTCTGCAGTGTCACGCGTGTCGCTCACTGACACGTTTGTAGCGTAGCTATTGATTTTGATGGACGTTCACAATTTGCATGTTACGTGATCGGTGATGAACAATCCTAAAAGGGGTAAGAACTAACCATTAGGGGGTTCCATACATTTCAATACAGACACAGCGTCTCATCTATTACTCTATAGAGCGTTGCAGACGTCTTACGATAGGATAGTATCCGTAAGTCTAAAGCGGAACTCTATACTTTTGGCTCCACCGAACGCAACAAAATTAATACACATTCTAGAGTAGCAGGCCACCTCGGGTTTTGTAAAATCTAGTCAGTGACAGCAGTGTCAGCGTGGCTCATCCGCAACACACATCATCTGTATTAATATATAAAGCTGAAGAGTTTGTTTGAACGCGCTTAGCTCAAAAAGTACTAAACCGATTTTGAAAACATTTCCACTAATAGGAAACTATAATACTCCAGAGTAGTATAAGATACATTTTATCCCGGGAAAGTATTTATCCTGAGAAACCTTCATCACGCTGGCGGAGTTGCAAGCAAAAGCCATATAATATATTGTGTATGTGCTTTTATTTCTTTCAATTTTAATAATTTAAAAGCTATGAAAATATCGCTATATCTTTGTAAGTCGTTTAATAAGGCTAAAAAAGCAAGGATCATGTTAATCCGTATCGCATGGCAGCTGTTGGTTACAACAAATTCGTTCCAATGTCGGTCGAGGGCGGCGTCGACGGCGCCCGGCGCGAAAGTGCGTGGTGGCGCCGCACTGGCAGGGAGTGTGCTTTCCCCGGCGTCGGACCCACCTGCCGCCAGCGCCTCCTTACGCTGGCGGTGCGGCGCCAGCAGCGCGTGCAGCTCACGCTCGGCGCCGCTGGAGCCCGCGCCAGTGAGTGCCTCGCCTTCCTCGCCTGCCGCCACCGCTTGCGCTACAAACACGTTTTGCTTCTCGTATCATTTGTTACCGTTGACATTTAAAGGTGCGCGCTATATTTTGCTGTAATATTCATAACTCTACGACCGGTTGTCAATATCTGTTACGCAATTTATGAATGGAATTAAACCAGGTTTTATAGCCAAACGGCAAACGAGCATGTACTTACGTATGTGGGTCACCTAATGGTAACAAGCTACTAACACCTTTATCATCTTATATCCATATATATATATATATATATATATATATATGAATCTCATATATATGTGAATTTACAAATCTTTGAGGTAAGGCAAAAATGTATAGTTGTCTCCAAATTTTTTATTAAGTATATGAACTTAGCACAAATGCTAGGCTCTTTCGTCATAAAAGCCTCTACAGAGGGGTTATCTGAAGCCAGCATTGTCTAAATATGTTACTGATTATTACAAAATCTTATATTCATCTCAAAGATGTTTTTCTTTTAATAAATTATGGGAACATGCACTCCACTCCATTTTAAGAAACCCTCAGTTAGAATATAATTAGAATATTTGACTGCAGCCACAGCAAAAGTACGTTGTCATGGTCT
This sequence comes from Manduca sexta, assembly GCF_014839805.1. NCBI lineage: Eukaryota > Metazoa > Arthropoda > Insecta > Lepidoptera > Sphingidae > Manduca > Manduca sexta. The sequence goes on along the minus strand of NC_051141.1, from coordinate 1,354,170 downwards.
AGAAATAATGTTTAATGGACAGAAACTTAGCAGATTGGGCTCCGACATAAATAACTATCACATTAGGAGCAGCAGGATCGCGAACGCGAGCAGAAACTGAACGTGGTGCAGCGGGGGCACTGCTAGCGGACCGGCGTCCAGCAGCGACACGTCGATATAGTCGCACACCATCTCGTCCCAGTTGTCCGTCAACTCCTGGATGTTCCGCGCCCTTGCCACGAGCTTGCGTCTCATAAGTCGCTTAGCGCGCTCCACGCGCTCGGGAGTGTCCGCCGCCACCTCACGAGCCCTCATCCAGGGCCCTTCTGATGACGGAGGCTCCACCACCACTACGGTCAGTCTCTTGTCTGTCACTTGTAGCAACACCGGCGGCTTCGCAGTTGAAGAGTCATTGTGCACGCTCTCTTTTCTTTGCGCCTTCTTCAATATGGAAAGTCTTGACTTTTCCGCAAGAGAAATCACTGCCGAGATATTGTTCTGTGCTGCCTGCGTGACTACGGTCCCGCGTGATGTGGAGACAGTGCTAGCGGGCTGCCAGAGGGATGCAGTAGCCACAGGGGCCGCACTGGAGGGAGGCAGCGGCACGACTGACAGGGCGGCTCCGGCGAGCGCGGGCGGCGCCGCTGGAACGGATCGGCGGTGTGTCCACAGCGCGTCCAGCACGTTGGTGCTGGTGACCGTCGGAGGCATCACCCTCGCTGAGCACACATAAGCTTTTGGTTAACACTGTATTCATGAAACCATGACTTTGTGCACCAACACTATTAATTTACAGTATATAATATATTGAACACTTCGTAAGTTTTGAAGTAGTATAACCTCGTTGCAAATGTTTTATCTATAACACGTATGGCCGGCACGAATTCTTGTGACGCGTTAAAAAGAAAATCAACATAGATGCCATTGCCACGGGTTAAATAAATATCCTCCCCTGAATAATTTGTATTCATCAATTTCTTTTTTAAGTGGACAGTTACTCGCCATACCTGGGCCTTGATGAACAGTTTCCATTAAGTGACACATTTGCTCGTTTGCCTACTATAATAATATTATGTATATACTAGTGATGTAACGAATATTCGCATTCGCATTCTCATTCGCGAATATTCGCATATTTTTGGATATTCGCATTCGCATTCGCATTCGCAAAATTTCTGCGAATGTTTTGCGAATGTCAATATCAGAAAAAAAAAGATTTGAAGATAATAGGAGACTGCCTGGGTGGCATAGTTCTACTGCATGTGCGGTACGGCAGCGCTCTGAGGTCAACACAAAATTATTTCGTTTACTTTAATAAAGCTTAAAAATTCAATTCTCATTAGAACTTGTAACACAATAGCAAGTAAGAAATTAAAAGAATTTGAAAGAAACAAAAACAAATTCTTCTATAATTTTTTTATCAGTCTTTACATAACTTTTTAATGTTTAGATAATTATCATCTTGAATAAATATCTAAAGAATATATTAAATAAACTAAAACAATATTCTTCTACAATAAACTATAACTCTTTCTTAAAACATACCAATTATTTAACTATTTAGCCATAGAAAATTGGCGCCAAATTTGAACAAAAACTAAACATTCGCATTCGCATTCGCGAATGTCGGTAGCAGATATTCGCATTCGCATTCGCGAATATTCAAAAAATGACATTCGTTACATCATTAGTATATACCTACCACCATTTATAATATTATTTTTCCTATAAAATGGCTGGCATATTATGTCAACTTCTGATATTACGTTAAAAATGATTATATCTCTGCGACTAATTTTAATAAAAGTAAAATACCTATATCTTTAAGGCTGATGATTGATGCGAGTAATAAAGTATTTCTAATTACTTTGAATCTTGCTGCAAATGTTTAGTGTTGATTAAGCCACCACCATCGACGATATACTCGTAGTCAGTGGCAAACAGACTGGCTGTGCAGTGAGGAGTAACACGCGACACATAACATTAGGGAACATGCTCACCTGAAGTGCGCCGCAGCAACGTAGGGAGTTTCTTTTTTATATTGTGGACCCTCTTCATGTCGTAGTAATCGCCGTAGTTGTCGTACGCCTTACTCCTGCGGCCGGTCAGCGCCGCGTCCTCGTCCTCCAGCACGGGTCGATAGTGCTCGCGATCGTTCATCCTCTCTCTGTCCTCATCGTGCAGCAAGTATTCTGGCTCCGTGCTACGGTCAGCCGTCATTCGACGACTTGACTCAAATGCATCTTCTCTGTCGTCGCCCAGTCGACCTCTGATGTGTCGGTCTCTAGGCTTTCGGCGAATAATTCTCTCCGTTACTGGAGTGTGCCTGTAGCCGTCCACTCCGACCTCGATGTCTTTCCCGTTAGCCTCATGTGTGGCCTCTCTCCCCTGAATATATTCAATATCGGAGTCAGTGGGATCGTTTCTGTTTAGTCTGTGCTTGACCGTTCTCTGACGCGACGACCCTTCCTTTCTAGATTTTCTGCTTCTAAGTCGGGTGCGTAGCACAGGCAAGCGATGATTAATTTTAATTTTTGAAATTTCTTCAGGCTCCGGGTCATACCTATCTAAAGTCTCTAAATTTTCATCGTCTCGCAGTCTTTCAAGTTCTCTATGTCTTCGGGCAAATTTCGACCAGGATTTCCGATCATCCGATTCTTTCGGCGGTCTCTCTGATTTCCCTGCAATATATTGAAATATTAATAAAAATGTTGTGTAGGTCTTCTCAGGGCCGGGTTAACCCTAAGGCAAATTAGGCAAATGCCTAGGAACCCAGAAAAGGCCAGGGGCCCTTCGTGATAAAAAATAATACCTACGCGAGGCACCGCGTGAATGTAGGTACATTCCAATAGGTTAAAGCGCAGCGCCGTGGTACAGAAATCAGGGTTAACATCAGGGATGTTATGGATATGCAATTTCGGATATGGATACGGATATGGATATAGGAATAAAATTATATCGGTTTCGGATATGGCTACTGATATGTAATTATTTCGGATAGTTTCGGTTACGGATATTAGATTAAAGTAAAATAAAAATATTATGTAATACAGTAGAGCTACGATTAGTAGGTAACTATCGTTCGTCGTCATCGTCGATTATTAATTATTGATGAACTAATTGGGGACATGGGTGTTCGGAAAACCTCTATGTTTTAATTTGAGATGAAGTTTCAGTGAAGTGGTGCCACCTCCTTTCCGTGAAAAGTTTTTATCACACTGCTTACGTTTTGCAAAATTACCTTTAACTTAATGGACGCATTTTGTCCTTATAAATCAATAAATACGTAACACAACACTTTTCCTTCACTTTATTAAATTAAGTACCTACCTACTCTTAAATGAAAAAAATACTATTTATGAATGAGGTTATGTTGTGACTAAAAAAAACAAACAAACTATACAAGATTCACGTGGCGCGTGAGCGGTGAAACAAAAACCTGTCGGAACATACTCATTATCCGAAACTTTTATAACATATACGGTTACGGTCACGGATATATTTTTATTTCGGATACCCGATAGTTTCAGTTACGGTTACGGAGCTCCATAACATCCCTGGTTAACATAACTCAACGCGACAAAATGATGTCGATGTCTCGGAACTAACAGACAAATCGCCACCCGCCAGGGACCAAGAGTAGGTACTTGCGACTCGTACGCGTCGCTCAATGAAATTACTTAGACCTATAACATTTAGGTAATTTTCATTAAATTTATTTACTTCGTGAATTACCTATATGGGGGTATAGGTATAGTGGCGGTGGTAGGTATCTGATACGGAAATTCCACCTGGGTGGATACCACGGCAATGTATATATTTTCTGTCGCCAAGCAGCAGTGTATAGTCACTGTTGTGTTCCGGTTTCAAGGACATTGTAGCCAGTGTAGCTACTGGACACCATTGTGTTTTGTCTTTCACCAGGCTTGCTATCCTGAGACATGAGATGTTAAGTCTCATTAGACTTAACATCTCATGTCTCAGGATAGCAAGCGTAGTGAAAGACCAAACAATACTTTTCAATTCAAGGTGCTGGATAGTGTTTCTACTGTTTACGGGCAGTCGCATCACTTACTATTTGGGTTTTTATGCTCAATATCAGCCCGTAGTCTGCAATTTGTGCCCAATATGGCGATAGGTTCGCCGTCTATCACATCCTGGGACGGAACACACTTGGCGAAAAGTGAGTGCCCTGGATGCACCTCTGCATACCCCTTCGGGGATAAATGCGTGATGGTGTGTGTGTGTGCATTACTTACCTACTATCGGACGAAGGACTAGCTAGTTTCGTCATTCAAAGCAATAAAAAAAAATCCTACTAACGAATCATTTGCGGGGTTCTCAATAATGGTAATGATATTAATACTATAATAATAATATATACTTATTAAGTAAAGTTCTAGGGGATTCCGTTTTCACTTAAAGAGAAACTGGGCCACCCTTTCCCTGAGGGTCCCAGGGCGGGCGCTCAGTATACCGAGCTTAGCTTGAGCAGAGGAAAACCTCTAAATACAATCTTATACTTATTATAATGATAATGGTAAATGGTACCCCTGTTTAGTCACAAATGAAAAGTTTTTATTGCTTAGTGCACCCCAGTTTTATAAAGATGTGGTATGGTATTTGGTCACATTCACCAGTTTAGGGAAATTGTGATATTCCTTCACAGTTAGCAACTAGTTAACAAAACCAATTTTTTTTTTAAAACTCCTACAACTGTTATGCATAGTAAGTAAATACTTTTTAAATGTTACATAAAAACGTAATTAAACGAAGGATGTCTTTAGTACAACTAAAAATCGTTACCTGTTTCATTCTTCCTTCATAAAAAACACAATTTCGCGATAATAATAAATAAATTTACGAGTGTAATTAAATAAGCCCAATCCACGTTTTCGTTGCGTACATTATAATATCATAAAGTTAAATATTTTCGGTTTGCAGTCGTTTTTGAATAGGTTTTTTTTTAACTTTTTATTTACATAAATACGACCACAGTAATCGTAGGTCAATTGCTGTTAGTTTCATTGTCTACTTCTGAAGATCGTTATCAGATCCCAATATGGTATACCTAACTACACTTAAAACTTTTTAAAAAGTATATAAATTTTAAAAACAGGAACCTCACCCAAATCGGATCAGTACCTATTTAGAAAATAGCAGTTATACAAACAAACATACATACTTATATGCACGTTAACTATATTATAGTCTTATGAAGTCAGTTAATTAGATTATGGTTGAAAAAAATATTTTAGTCAGGAAAGGTAAAAGTGGTCCCAAGATGTACGTTGCCTAGGAACCCCGTAATACTTAATGCGGTCCTAGGTCTCGTCTCATCGGTAACATAATTAAATTAGAGTCTAAACGGCACCGGTATTCTCCACCCAGACTTTACACATTTACTAAATCACGTCAGATAGACAAATACCTGGATAATTTTTCCATATAATCACCAAAATCCTCACAAATTACAAGTAGTTACATATGTGGCTCAATGCAACCTAGGAGTCCCGGCAAAGCCATTACTATAAGAAAGTTTGTTGTAATTAATTATTGTGGATTCTAAAACAAAGTATATCATGAAGAACTCAGAAATGCTGCCAACACACCGTGAATGTCCTCCTCAAACTTATAGTCTAATGAAGCCGATGCGTCGGGCGAATGGCCGTGGTAGTCATCGGCGGCGGCGGCGAGGTGTGGTAGGTCGCGAGGACTGTCGTAGTCGCCGGGGCCATACTGCGGCATTTTGACGCCGGAGTAATCGACGTAGCGCGCCGCCGAGGCCGCAGCGGCTGCCGCCGCCCACGCCAGCGCCATGAGCGCTGCGCGCGCCATGCGCCTGTCTTGCCCGCTCCTGTCGCGCGTGGCTGAATTGCCTGCCGTTATTATGGGAAACCGCGCCGGTGCTGCTCGTATGCCATATACCAAATGTGAAGCATATTCAACATAATATGTGACTATGAATTTGACGCTAAAACATTTCGGAGTGACGGCTCGTGACGGTTAGTGACGTTGGCGCATACTAAAAAGTATCATCAAAGAGAAATATCATAATATTATTATTTTAGTGCCAAGTAAGCTTAGATAAAGAGGAGGACGGCTAAAGCATTATATACATCGATTCAATCTCCTTGGTGCCTGTGAAGTTAAATGCGAGCGCAGGTATACAGATAGATAGGTACAGTCAAGTCGAAAATACATTTAGGTACTACGTTACTTAAGGTGGTAGCTCAAGGTCCATTTTCATACATTTTGTTTCGGCTTTAATCTGGGTAACTAAACAAGTATTGGCAAGTAAAGAATTTAAATTCACGTCTAGTTAGTGATTAGTTCTCGCAGTTGAAAGAAAAATGTAAAAATAATTAATAATCATGGATATTTCTGCCTTTAAAATTTCGTCATATTAAATTTTAAAGGCCGAAATATCCATGATTATTAATTATTTTACGTTTTTCTTTCAACTGCGAGAACTAATCACTAACTAGACGTGAATTTAAATTCTTTACTTGCCAATACTTGTTTAGTTACCCAGATTAAAGCCGAAACAAAATGTATGAAAATGGACCTTGAGCTACCACCTTAAATAAAACTATTATAAATAAAATTGGATTCCTAAAAGAATTCATACAATTAAGAAGTAGACGATAAGGGGACCCTGTGCCGTTTAGGGGGCATATACGTCTTTTAGCAATCATAGCCATACTAATTACAGGATAGCGTTGATAGCCGCATAGGTAAAAAAAAAATCCTATATACAGTGTCATACATAATTATATTCAGAGCCGCCAAGAACAAAACCTGACTATAGTCTCTTTGGGCATTGAACAATAACATCAGGGAGAAACAAACGTGAAACGTTTTGACTTTGTCAATGGCTAAAATATAAAGCTAAGTATTTGACAATGCAAAAATTCTTGTGAATTCCAACCAAAAAAATATATAATAATGTGAGGCTAGCCTGTCTTTTCCGTAGCGCAATGAAGTGACACCGTTTAACTTCAACGTAATGAGTGGGAAAAACCAAAAGGATGAGGTCAAAAGCAAAGAGGAGGAGTGTGGCTGCTACGCGCAGTCACGTACTATGAAAGCATGCCCTCCCATCCGCAACGTGACGCATCCTCTAGTAAGAACATCACTCACGCCTTGCCCATGTACTTTATAAGTGCCTACTTAATGAAACTGTTTACGGCGATTTAAATTCTAGCGTTACTATGAGTTTACACAAGATGAAATAAAAGCGCTCGAGGAATGTGACAAGGAGAGTTTCTACCAGAGATGCCTGCCGTTTAGCACAATGTTCGCCACTGTCACGTACGCAGCTATCAGATATGGTGAGTAATTTTGTAATAATGTAGGAAGGTTGGCAGGGACGCCACGAAAATATTCATAGAAGTAAGACGCAACATACATAGTGACCTACATAGTGACGTTCCTTCCGAAACCTTCTTACTTCTATGAATTTTTTCTCGTTTTAGGACATCTTCGTAGAAACCCACATTTCGGTGCGGTACCAAAAGTGTTCGTAGCCGCTTTTTTGGGCTACTTCTATGGGCGAATATCTTATTTAAACAATTGCGACGAGAAACTTCGGAACCTGCCGGCAAATAGTCATCTCGGAAATGTTATGAGAAAATATCATTGTGAAACGAATGAACCTGCGAATCCCAATAAACGGCGATAGTATTAATTTGGGAATAAATCTAATTTATAATAAATATGTTAGTGTTTACTTTTGTGTATTGCAGATAGGTGGGCAATTATTGTTAACTATGGAGATCACTCGAAATAAAAATATTTTTTTTTGGAGTAATATTATTGTAAGAAATGCTGAATGTGCGTAATATTTTTAAAATATTTTATTTCCAAAAGAAATATATTACCTAACTTTACGAATCAATGAAAAAAATATTATTTTGATAAATAAGATACATAGATTATTAACTATTGTAGATGTTGTTCGTTCATGGTGGCCAATATATAGCAATAATTTATATATGGCAGCATCGTACTGGATTATCGCTTGTCATTTTCAAATGACAGATAATTGCCGTCAAAACCAAAACAGTGAATATCATTCGATATCAATTGATGTGTATTTTTGCAATAAATCATAATAAATAGTGAACCTTTATAATGGACGATCCAAGAAACTTTGGGTATCAAGACGGCTCGGGAGCAATGGGGTCACCGCATACCCCGTTCCAGCAGTCTCCGCACCAACCTGGGATGCCGGTAGGGTTATTTTTGCATATCATTTCATATAAGAAAGGCAATATTTAGTGCATACTACATCGTTACGTTGTACATTAAAATGTAGTGGTAGTATAAACTGCTTGCGGTGATATCGGATAGGGGTTTCCATAACGCCTGCATAAAAGCGTTTTGCGCGATTGGTGAAGAGTCGCGCGTGCCGTGAGGCCCTCGCACGCTGGTGCTGTGGCTAAGACACATTATATAAGAAGTAATATAAGTCAACATGTTCAAAAACATCGTTTGTTCGTAATGTTTTCATTTAATCACTGAATTAAACTGATCCTGTATAAGTATACCACTTAATCTGTAGTCCAAAATAACTTAACTATTAAAAAGACTATCATGGTACAATCATTAAAATGTTGCCTTGTTCATACTATTTTTCCAAAGAAGACATTATAATAGTATACTGTGACAGAATCATGGTGCACATCTGAGTTAATAGCTTTAGTATTACAAATTAGGTTCCTTTACTTGATGATTTATAATAATATTTCTTTTACTGGGTGTGAAAGTAGGTCTCCCATGTTCGGGAATATAGTTCTGGGAAGTTATTTCTGTTGGCCTGCATTAATGTAAATGTACAGGTACCTCAGTTTGAGACATTGAGTGACTCATATAATTGAACATAATTTTTAATGACTCGCTTCCTATCTTCAAAAAGAAAATATTGAACTTGCTTGTTGAAACCTAAATCTAGTTTTTTATTCAGTCTTATATTTAGAATGTACTGCACTTCTGGTGCAGCCAATTGTTCATTGTTATGTGTTAATATGTTCATACTATGACAGCCTGTAATTAAAACAGTACTGCAGCAATCACTTACTGAATTGTTAAAAAACTACTATGTACTATGTAAGGAGTATGTTTTGTTGGCTGTTAAAATAAATAAAAAAATAAACATGACATGTCTGGTTTCAGTAGCAAAGTAACATTTAGCAATCAAGAGCAGAGAAATAGTTATTTGACATCCAGTTGTATAAAAAAAACTAGAAATTATATTATTTTGTGCAAGCATTAGATAAAATTTTGTGAAAATTGTTTAACTGTGCTTTTGTATGTTACCTGTCTACTTAAGTAACTATATAATTTCATAATATGTTAAATTAGTAAAAAGGTGTAAGTAGCAAGCTATGAACATAAGTATCAGATTTTTTCAATAGTTGGCACTTCTTGGTGGCGATGGTAAGTGGGACATAATGATGACAGTTTTTGTGCCTCCAGGTGCAGCAACACAAGTTCTCACCAGATGAGTTGCGAGTTCTTGCTGAATGCAACCGAGACAGCTTCTACCAGAGATGTCTCCCAATTGGCACTGCCTTGGGGTTGACTGCTTATGCAGCCGTTCAGAGAGGTCAGTCAGGAAAAAAAATTGTACCACACTGGGTAAACGATTTATGGTCAACACTTAGATAGAAGACAGAATATTGTTTACAAATAGATTATTTCAGTTTTGAAGAAGTTGAAACTAAATGTTGAATCTTTCCACCCATGATTCTTATTCATCCTATTTTATATGTAGCATTCCTGTAAAGTGAACAGCAGAAAAAAATTTGGTTCTTAAGTTTGATAATATCCAACTTTTGTGCATATTGTACAGCTACTAATTCTGAATATGAATTAATTTCAGATCCTCATTTTTATTTTGCTATCTGCTTTATATGGACTGCCAATGAGTGATTGTCCTTTATTAAGACATTGTTATGAATGTGAAACATCACTGTAAGCTCTACTTGTAGGGTACTATTATGTTTTCATATTTTTTTATCCACGCTGTGATAACAACTGCAACTGAAAAAGAAAATTAGGTGACATGACACTAAATGTCAACAGCCTAATTGCTCTCTTTTGCAGCAGTATACTGGCAACCTGGGCAATGGGTAAAAAACTGGTAGTAAGTGATATTCGCAAATTCCTGAACATCTACAAAGCCAGGGGAGTGGTAGAAGCAAGCAACTCCAACAGCAATGACAAATGAGGTGTTATCTCCTTGGACTTCCTCTTTATGTTTATGAACATGTTAAGATTTGTTTAATAAAATAGTTCAAAATGATTACTTTTTATTACTGAAAAAAAAAATATTTCAAATTATATTTTGTAATACAGAGAACATAATATTTGGCTTTACACTGCTTTAAAACTCAAGTATCCCTGCCGTAATCCACACGGCTCTGTGTTATTCAAATTTAATTGTACTCAACAATAATTTTATATGAAAGATGTAACATTTTCAATACATGTGACATAATCGTCGACCCGATCGGGCACGGCAATGGTGAATGTGTGATGAGGTGTGCCGGCTCATGCAGATTATAGTTCCACATATTTCTATAATTTAGTGCAAATAATGCTAAATAAATTCACACATTCAGCTTTTGGCCCAGAATTTGTTCACGAGATTTAATTGAATTTAATTTATTAAGTATTGCCAACAAAATTAACTACATAAAGGGTCTATTTCACAAGATTCTAGTAAATTTTATTTGATATTTAACATATTAAATATGTAGTGTAAGGTCTATTCCTTTTAGTACTGTTTATTTGGGAGGATAGATTACAGAGTGACTTGTATTTCCTTAGCTTAAGTATTTTATGTGGCGATTAGCATTTACTTAGAAGTTCTGAAGTAAGGTCTGGGAATGTAGATTTATTAATTTAAGTATATTTGGTCAAAACTAATTACTACTATGGGTTATAACTAATTCGTAAAATTTTAAGGTGTATAATTAAAATGGATAAAATGACATCAACTTCAGTCTATTCTCTGGCTCACATTTGTACCAGGAGTGTGAGTAAGCGCGTGGGCTTTATCTACTTTCTTATATATACTTATGTATTTAGTTTTAACATTAGTAATATGTTTCAGCTAATATAGGTAGTATTTGGTGGAAATCAAACCAGGTCACGTCATGGGTACAATAAAACAAGCATGTGCTTAGAGATCAAGGCAGAGGGCAATATGATGAAGAACATGTTGTTGCAGGGCACCTGAAGCCGAACCCTCGCTTCGGTGCGTTCCCGAAGGTGTCTTTGGCGGTGGTGGTGGGCTACTTCCTCGGCAAACTGTCGTATCAGCAGGCGTGCGCCGAGAAGCTGATGGCGCTGCCCGGCAGCTACATCGGACAGCTGCTTCGCGAAAGGAGAGACGGCAAGATCGGCAGGTACGCTCACATGTTCTCTATTTCTCTCACAATATGGATATTGTAGACATGTACCCATCTGAGGTAAGTCAAACCGGCTAATCATGTCTCACACCACTTTCTTGAGTCTTAAGAAGCAAAATTGAGACGGCACTAGTGGTTTACGACATAAGCGTCAGTTGTTTGTATTTCTGTATGGTTGGTGCAGCACGTCGCTGCAGCCGCAGGCGCCGTCGATGTTCGGCGCGAGCCCGAGCGACATCTACTCGGACGCGGGCCCCGGCAGCTCGCTCGACCTGGACACGGACAGGCCGCTCTTCAGCGACGACACCTACCGGCCAGACTCCGACGGTAACACCAAACTTATGCATTCATTGCGTGAGACTTTTCGTCTAATATGTCCTCTATTAATATTAGCGTTACTTGTCACTAAACTATTAAGATTATAATCTTTCTATACTTCTCTACTAGTATTCGAAGACTATTATATAAAGAGTTTATTTGTTCAAACGCGCTTATCTTAGGAATTTCTAAACCGATTATGAAAAAAATTATACTAATAGGAAATTATAATATTTCTAAAGCTTCTTTTTTTATCCCGGAATAACTTTCATGCGGGCGAAGCCTAAGGGCCAGTAATGCATAAACCTTTTATTATTTTGACATCTGTTCCTCGCGATTGAACTGCTCGTCAAGTTGAGTTTGAACGCTTCAAACGTTTACTTCACCTGGTTCGGTAACATATACAGTGGATAAATTATCTAAATTGGTATTAGTTGTGAACATAATATTACACAAGTGAAGGATATTTTGTTGTCACTAAATATCCTTTACTTGCATGCACCATCAAACGGCGTCATAACGAACAAGAAGAACTTAATACTGTTACTGTAAAAACACAATACGAGTACTTATAAAACTTTGTCGATAATTAAATTCACATAATTATAAAGGGTATTTGTATATAATATTGCGTATATGTGTGTGGCAGGAGGAGGCGGCGCGGCGGCGGGGCTCGGTGAGGCGGCGCCTGCGCAACCCGCGCTTTCCTATGAGGACCTGCGGCGCAAGAACAGAGGCGCATACACGGACTCCAAACAGGACCCCTACAGGTGACTCATACGTGATATTGAGCTTGCGCGGCCACGCTTGCTGCGACTTGATCCATTTGTTTATGTGCGGCTAAGAATATGCTAACGCGAGCACAATGCCCAGCGCCACGCAGCGCCGGACAAGCAGGATTTTCTGTGATAATTGTCATTCCACTTGGACATTATTATTGTAATACAATACCGTCGAATATATATCAGGAAGTTATAATATTATGTTGTTCTTAAATTATAATATATTCTAAAAGTCAACACTCGTCTCGACTGTCGGCTGAATATTTTAGGTTCCATACTTAATTTTTGTAGCATAATGTGATGTGTAGATGCAGTTATTATACCTTGTTGTTTTATTGCCAGTCTATTTGTACTGTACGTGCCGTCATCGCCAGTCCAGTAATTTTTTGGCCACGCTGTCTATTAATAATAATCAGTCAGAATCCATATTTTATAATTCTTGTCATATAAAAAATATATATACAAAAAAATTGTGGGTCTGGAGTTTCTTTTTTCCACAGTGTGGCTCCTGTATCGCTTGTGGGCTGCCACCTGTATTTCATGCACATTCCCTAATTCCCTTTTGATTCCATGTAGTATTGTGTAAGCTGTAGAACCGGGATCTCAAGCGACAGGATTTTTTTTATTACTTTCATTAACTGAGTTTCTCAAATAGGGTCGTTTGAAACGACAGTTGTTTTATTTAAAGAGACCCGACAAGGGTGCTGGAAAATTTGCCGAAGAAATTAGAATATTTGTATACAAATGTGTCATAACCTGTCCAAAACAGAGAACTTGAGGCTATTGAGCTGCCAAGTCCCGATTGTGGAGGTACACATCGAACAATCTAATCTCGTTGCGCAATCGCACTTAACAAGGTTTGAAATGCTCAGTAACAGAATATGTCTCATTGCAACTATACCAGAGGTTTCCCACATCCCATTTCCCATTCATCCAGGTTTCACTGTATTAGTCTTTGGCAGAGTAAAGTATTAAGTTTGTCAAAGTCGTGATACCCACCTTCGTAATATTTCTATGAAAATGTGTGTCGAAACTAAAATGTTGCTGTGATATTATATAGGAAATTTGAAAAGCGGCGAAGATTTGAAAATAAATCTGAGCCCCTTATATAAATTTGTCGCTAGTCCGTTTTATTTGAGATGCTCTCCTGAAGCGTAAACGTGCGTGTTTTAAATCTCAGCAAGTTCTATTTTAATATGTGATATTTATTATGTACTGTATAATTGATTTCTTGGCGTCAAGGTGGGAGTTCATGTGCTGACGATAGCATTGTTGCAGAGTGGAGCCGAGCGGCGCGCCGACGTCGTCCAGTTCGCGCATGCGCGCGTCGCCGCCCCCGCCTGCGACTGCGCCTGCGCCCGCGCCCGCCACCAACAAGTACGGCGACGCGATGGAGTAGACCGGCTGGAGATTAACCGTCTATTAAAGATAACTTCATTACCAGATCGCCCAAGAGAATTAAAATAAAACTTAAACTGTAGAGGATATAGAAGGATTCTAATATTTGTACAGGATCGCTCGGAATTCCTACTTTCGCAGCTTTATAGAACAATATAAATTTCACTATTTGCTTTACAGCTTTAAGTCAATTTTTGAATACCCTAGTGTGATCTGGCAGGTGCGATGTAAGAACTTGTACGTGTCTTGGCGGGCGCTAGCATGAATCCCTGTACATATGAACCCCGCAAAGGTTACGCCAGCGCCCTCCACGGCCGCATCAAGTTGTCGGTCACTGATGTGTTCAAATGTAACAAACTATTGGAATAAAGTAGAAAACAGAATCACGCACAATGCGTTTTACATTCGCAATCCACGCGTCAGTGTACAGCAACTCGCCGGGCAAATTCTGACCGGTAGCAGTGTCGTGTCGTGTGAATAGTGGCTGACATTTGCAAAGAAGCGACTCGGAAGTGCGGTCGCTTTAATGTAAGCTTTATGGCGGTGCTGTCACCGACTGTCATAATGAGTGAGCTTGGACTGCGACTCACAGCTCTCTCCACTAGCGTCCGCAGCTTGGCGCTTGGGGATATTAGTAAATAAAACACACCCAATAAAACACCGATATCCGAAACATTTTATTATTTAATAAGTATAAACTAAAAATAAAACAACATATATTTTTTACATCTGATTAGTCAGTCGCGCTGTTGCTATTCTGCGTCGAGCGTCACCACTATTAATATTTATTTATTGGGTTTTCCAGCAGTATAGTATCCACTATCAGTATTTACTGTCCTGGCCCAAAGCGGCAGTGAATTCATTGTATTTGTATTCATTTTGTGTATGCTGGAACGTTATAGCAACAGCGCGAGTAACGAGTCTTGCGAGTCGGCCACACCTCGAGCTGCCTGGTAACAATCGGCGCGACGCACGCGTGACGCGCACGCGTCGCTCGCGCCCGGCGACTGCGGCCGCTCGGCGGGTACTACCTATGTACGGTATAGCGTGGAACCTGGACCACTAACCACATTCACTCACATTCATAATAACACGTAGAAAATTGCCTTTTGTTGAGCAATATATCAAAATTGTTAATTACAAAAAACAATGCAACTCTTACAGTTACAATCCCTGATTAAAGTTTAATCACATTTGTATTTGGAAATGCTCGCATCTCCAGGTCCCATTGTAAATATTTCTATATATTACTATACTTTAGAAGTAACGTTAATATTAATGCCGAGTCGGATTTGCGCCAAAATATAACATCAACTATAGATCTACACAATGTAGACTATTAAATATAGAACAGTAGAGTAGTAGTCGCGTCGGGTTGTTTGTAGCATTGTTAGGACGCATCTTACGTAGCCTTGATTCCCCAGGACAAGGGTGACGTTACAACACGGCCGCAGTATCGCGGATCTTACTAACATCCACTTAAATTAATAACAATTCGCGACGTTCCACCCGACGTCCAGACCACCAAATCCTCTATATTGTTGTATAATTAAATTATTATCAATGTATATCTATAACATTAAACATATAATTAAAACTACCTATGATTTGATTGCACTTGGTATGTTTGTATACACTACATAAGCTCGCGTTCGGCTGTCCGCCTGTTGACGTTTTTCACAACTAACAAATAATTTCCAATGAAATATTTAACTATATATAATATCAAAACCTGCACATCATGTGCGCGTGCGCAGTTTATTGGTGTTTAGATGATGCTGTTTTAAATGATTTAATAAATACATCTTACAGTCACTAGTCTACATTGGAAAAGAGTTTTGAAACTTTAACAAATATATAATGTGGATGACACGTTGGCACTGTTGGTCGGACACGAACCTTTCTGTTCATAAGTGGCAGATTAAATTCTCGACCGCAACTTGTTTGTACATCCCAACATTAGAATTCGACGCCGACATATTAGTTTCCACTATGTTCTTTGCCATGCTATACACATGCCTCAATGCGCATATTAAAACAGCATCGACTAAACCAACATTAACTATATTATCGTATGCCGTGGCCTGTATCGCTTGTACATGGAAGACGGCGGGTTCGTGCCTGTATAAATATTATAAACAATATCATGTATCAGGCAACAAGGTGCAACTCATGTTACATATGTAACGTAATATTACTTTCCGTTGCGTTGTTCAATAAATAGTATTGTATTAATGCTAATGATGCTTGCGGTTTCGCTTGTGGAAAGTCCCGTTATATACTTTTTCGTGATTCAAATTTGTTTTTATTATTTTTGCCTTTTATAGAAATCGGTTAATTGGCTTAGCCGTAGCTTAACACATCTATAGAAGGGCATATAGAGTTAGTTTGGACCCAGTTGTCCAGTATTGTGCGGGCGCGCGGCGGTGGTGATGCGCTGCGTCTAAGGCAGCGGCCACGGCAGGCCGGAGAAGTTGACGGGCCCGCCGAGGCCGGCGTCCGCCTCGAGCAGGCTCATGATGACGGCCATGGCCGCCTCGCCGTTGCCGTCGAGCCCGAGCGGCGGCAGCGGCGGGGAGGCGGGCGGCGGCGTGCCCGGCGCGGCCGCAGCGCCCGCCGGCGGCGGCGAGCCGGCCGCGCCCGCCGCGCTCAGCGGCACGTTGTTGCGCACCGGCGCGTACCCGCCCAGCTCCACGCCCAGCAAGTTGTCCACCAGCGACGCCTGCGTCCACACCCCGTCATAGTAGATACGACACAGACCCACAAATTATGATCAAAGCTTAAAATAATATCATTGACTCGCTGCAGACCGTCACGGACCCACAACTGTGGGTTTATCACGCCATACAAACAGTAAAATTGCAGATGACACATAAAATACTTAATTGAAAGTGAAAAATAAGTACCTGTTGTGTAAAAACGGCATCCTGCAGCAGGTCGGCGGGCAGGTCCGGCGAGAACTCTGAAGAGGAGCGGCGCAAGGCCTCCTCAGCGATGGCACTGCCGATCTTGTGCGACTCCACTTGTGAGTCGATTAGTCGCTGCATTTCTATGTCGGCTTCTGAAAGCGCACTAGCTACGTGACCAGGAGGCGCGTCCTCCTCGCCGCCGCTGCGCTGCGCTGCACACACGCGCACAACACGTTACGTGGACCCTCCCGCCACCTCCCAACACCCACCGCACGAACACCCCGACACCAACCATTATGATCATCATAGACGCCATCAACATCCATCCGCCATAAAACTATATTAGTAATATAAAGCACAACTACTTATTGTCTAGTATAACGTATAATACTCGTGTGCGAAGAGTCGTGGCTACACAAGTAATTCATAAATGCCGCGATGGATTACGCTGACGCGTCCACGCAGCATGCGCGCGTGAAGCCACGAGCTCATTCGTACGCCATACTTAAGGTTGATAATGCCGTCAAATATTTTTATTGCTAAAGTCCGTGTTGTACTAATGATCGCTCAATCATGGCCCGCTTGAAGTCAGACACAACGCCCGCGCGCTACTTTAGTGTCCTATATGTAACGGTTAGGTACTTACTCGCCACTCGCGACTCACTTCGAGCCAGCTGTGAGTCGATGCTTGCGTGGTACGAGTTAATGACATATTACGTAGCGCACTAGCTCTGGCACAGTCGCAATTACTAATAGTCTCCGCGAAATGTTACACCGGCGCTTATTAGAAACTGATTGGTTATATTGATTAAATTAAGTGCAAACATGCTAAGAAAACTACCATGATATTATAAAGAGACATTTAAGCACCGTTTTCTCAACAATAGTCAAGCTAAGGTTGTTTTTTTTATTAAATTTAACTTTTGTCAGATTAGAAAATGACGCTTTGTTTATCTGACAACTTGCTGTTTGTTCAACTTTATTTATATGACAGCCAATTAGATTCAAGTTGTATTTCAATATTAGCCAATCACAACGGCCCTATGTCTACGCACTACGAAGGCTGTCATGCCGTCAGCACTGAGAAACAGACTTGTTATCACAGCAATGCTCCGTCTTTAGATAAATAACGTCTATGAATAAAGGGGAAAATTTACTTTTGTTAATTTATTACCAATATAATAATGAGAAGGAAAAATATTTTCTCTGGCGATAGATGTCGTACAACGTGATTTAAAAATATATCCATGACATAATGTTTACATTATTTAAAATGAATATAGTCGGAATATCGTAGTTCCGACGAGCAGAACAAAAGATTACTTGTTAGAGCCGCGCGCGTTTCTGTTTAATTACATCCCAACTTAATGGTTTATTGTTATTAATAATCGTTTTGTAATCTATACTATTATATAAAGCTGAAGAGTTTGTTTGTTTGTTTGTTTGTTTGAACGCGCTAATCTCAGGAACTACCAGTCCAAACTGAAAAATTCTTTTTGCGTTGGATAGCCCTTTGTTCGTGGAGTGCTATAGGCTATATATCATCACGCTATACCCAAAAGAAGCGGAGCAGTAATGGCTAATCTTAGGAACTACCGGTTCGAACTAAAAAAATCTTTTTGTATTGAATAGCCCTTTGTTTTTGGAGTGCTCTAAGTTATATATCATAACGCTATGACCAATAGGAGCGGAGCAGTAATGGCTAATCTCAGGAACTACCGGTTCGAACTGAAAAATTCTTTTTGTGTTGAATAGCCCTTTGTTTTTGGAGTGCTCTAAGTTATATATCATCACGCTATGACCAATAAGAGCGGAGCAGTAATGGCTAATCTCAGGAACTACCGGTTCGAACTGAAAAAATCTTTTTGTGTTGAATAGCCCTTTGTTTTTGGAGTGCTCTAAGTTATATATCATCACGCTATGACCAATAAGAGCGGAGCAGTAATGAAACATGTTGCAAACACGCGGACAATTTATTAGTTTTGAGAGCTTCCGTTGCGTGCGCTGCGTAAACGGTTAAAGTTATGCAACAATGATGTATGACGGGATTGTTCCTCTTAAAAAGTTCTAAAAAATATATTATAAAACATAGTCCCCCGCTGCATCTGTCTGCCTGAACGTGTTAAACTCAAAAACTACCCAACGTATTAAGATGAAATTTGGTATGGAGTCAGTTTGAGACCCTGGGAAGAACGTAGGCTCCCGGGAAACCACTACTTTTATAACGGAAAACTAGCCTGAAAAACTTTATAACGCGTGCGGAGCCGCGGGCAAAAGCTAGTTGTTATATATGATTCTTGCAAATTTTGGATCATAAAACAAATTCTATTGTATTTATTTATGAATATACATATATAATTAACTTTTTACGAAATAAAGATATGAGTGATAAGAGGTGAGTTGTCTTACAAAAAATATTAACAAACTCTATGAATCCTTTTACGTATAAAAATGATCTTTATATAAATTTAAACCCGCGCTAGCACCTAACTCCACAGCAGACAAGTTAGAATTTAATAAAACTCATACTTCCAAAAAAATAATAAACTATGAAATATGCCTACTTAGGTTGGTTATTGTGCTTGTAAACTCTCGCCACAAACTGTGTATGTGTGTATTACAATGTATAATGTGCTTGGGCTCACTTTGTTTGAACATATCAAATGTGGCATCTGCGTTGTCGTCGGTGTGCGCAGGCGCGTGGGACTCCGACAGCACGGTGTTGTTCGCGACCAGGCATTCCACGTCCTTCGTCCATGGGTTCCTGAAATCATGGCCCACATTTCCAGACTCTTGTTCAGTTCCTCTTATTTATTAATAAAACAATGCTTTACAATAAATAAATAAAGTTACGTTATACAGTATTGCTTTGAGAAATTATAAGAGAGCGTATCGATGGTAGGGTTTCTTTCTACATATCTATAGTATGGACATATCGCATTGTAACCACATTGTAAGTGTTTGAATGGAAATAGATATAAATAACACTTTCGAGATACTAATTTTATATGATATTCCCATATTATATTATTTTCATTAAACGTATTAATTGGTGATACTATAAATACCAATTATAAAATAATTTAAATAACCACAGGTTTAATAAAACATCTAGCTGAATTGATCTGTCTTGTACAAGTTTGTGTTGTTTGTTCATATTCTAAGTGTGTCTTTTAATTGAATGAATATGCTATTATATCGGGGCGTATCGTACGTCGTCCAGACATTCGAGAAGGTAAGTTAAATAAAGCGTACTTGAGAGGTTTGAAGTGCGTGTGTATGCGCGCGAGCGAGCCGTCCTTGCGGCGGAAGGAGTAGGGCGGCGTGTGCAGCGCGTCCCGCTGCAGCAGCGCGGCCTTGTGCGTGCGCGCCACCGCGCCCAGCTCCGGCCCCGCCACGTACTCGTACAGGCTCGTGCCCAGCAGCTCCTGCGGCAGGAACCCCAGCGCCAGCGTCACCCTGCACGACGCACGACACACACAAACATAACCCACTTGGAATCCCGACATCGATTGTATAAACCACTATACATATATCTTAAATCAATGCTACGCAGTAATAACATTCTAAACGTTCAAGTTGCTGAACTCAACACAGCTAAAAATATTACAATCTTATTTGATTTCAGGATTTTCCTGTTGCATGTTAAACTTCCAAGGTCCTATAGCAATAAACTGATATATTATTTTGGAGCTATATGATTTTTTTCATTAAAAATAAAAATAATTTCAACAAAAAATTTAATCGCTCAAAAACTACTCAACACCAATAAAATAATTTCACATAATAGGTATATACTGGATACCAATTTTGGAGTCGGTGCCTAATTAAAATTGTTAGTTAAGGTGGTAGCTCAAGGTCCATTTTCATACATTTTGTTTCGGCTTTAATCTGGGTAACTAAACAAGTATTGGCAAGTAAAGAATTTAAATTCACGTCTAGTTAGTGATTAGTTCTCGCAGTTGAAGAAAAACGTAAAAATAATTAATAATCATGGATATTTCGGCCTTTAAAATTTAATATGACGAAATTTTAAAGGCAGAAATATCCATGATTATTAATTATTTTTACATTTTTCTTCAACTGCGAGAACTAATCACTAACTAGACGTGAATTTAAATTCTTTACTTGCCAATACTTGTTTAGTTACCCAGATTAAAGCCGAAACAAAATGTATGAAAATGGACCTTGAGCTACCACCTTAAGCTAGATTTTAAGTGCATAGTCCATCTATGAGCTAATTTTCTTTCATATTAATTAAAAGGAGTAAGTATGCGTTTACTACTAACAAACATACACAGTGAAAAGTGTAATAACAAGCACATTTTAGGTATTTCACCTTTTTTTCCTCTTTTTTCAGGGCAGGCAGCGTAATACACCCACATTTGACCAGCTATACATAATATGCAACAGGGGAAGCACTGCAGTAGTAGATAGTTCAAAAATATAAATATTTCCTTAATAGCTTCCATTTGCTGTGCTGCGGCAGTGTGTTCATCTTCGGTGAGGATCTGACTTGCTGACTTTGTACGCTGGCAGCACATTGTTTTCGTACATTTATTAATGTATTTATCTAGCTTAACTAAGAATTTTAATTAGGCGCCGAATCCAAAATTGGTATTCAGTACACAGGGTGTCCCAGAAAGTAGTGTCAAGCGGAGGTCCAGAGATAGAGCACCCCTTGGGGTATCTGAATATATGTTCTGCGATTTGTCGTAGTTTTCGAGTTATGAATATTTTTCTGAATTTTTGTGAATTTTCAGTTTGAACGATTAACTGTTTCCTTTTTCAAAAAGTAGAAGACTTATTCGAGATTTTTTTATTGCAACTCAATTTCAATTAGTTATACTTTGTTGCTAAAAACAATCAGCTTAGTAACTTTAATGAAAAATATGAAAATGTAGGTGTAAAGTGAAAAACTTACGTTCTATGAATTATAACTGAAATTTTCTTCTTTAAATTTATAAACCTAAACAAGTGACTTCGTGGTTCTCGCGGAAAAAGGAGCCCATAACCATACCATGCCATACCATCGGTTCATAAATGAGCGAGATCTGAGGTAACAAACAGGTGTTGTGGTGTTTTGTCACTTCCTATTATGTTTTATACTTTTTTGTCATTTTTAAGTTTCTACTTATATATCTAAATAATATTAATAACAAATATTATTATTTATGCCGCTTTACTAATATATAAATTTGCATGCTGTGGTCTCCTATAATTGAAGAGGCACATCATAATACAAATGCAACGACATTGTATTTATTATATGCCGTGTAGCCTTCGTTGGAGGTCCTTAAATAAATAAATAAATATAAAAAAAGTGATACAATGAGTTCACCTTTGATCAACAAAGAGAAACTTCCCGTCGGTGGTGTGTCGCGAGACATACTGCAGCCGTCGCGCGGCGGGCGCAGCGGGGGTGGGGCCCAGGTCCGCCAGCGCACGCCCCACCGCCACCAGGCACGACAGGTTGCACGCGTCGCCCTCCTCGCCGCCCTCCGCCGCGCTCGCCGCGCCCTCCGACATCTCCGCCGGCGCCCACGACTTCAAGTACCCTGCACGCCACACACCACGTCAACTAAATAACTACTCTCTTACTGACCACAAAACTGTCAAGCGTTACTGGCCCGTGGACAAGCATCGTGTACAACAACATCGTGTCGATCAACGGATTATACTTTAAGTGAAACTGCGAAACTCGCCATCGCCACCTTTACTCGTTTTAAAGGATCATTCCACTGGTTAGATGAACCGAAACAAATTTAAAGACTAATCTTAGAATACGCTTAGCTGAGATAATGCCTCGCAGCCTGGCAAGCGACCACACGTGAGTGGCGTGTCGTAGGTATCGTGCAGTCTGCGCTGGCTGTACGAGCCGCACTCACCTGTACACTGCACCACACAGTACTTCTTCTCGGACTGCTTCTTGCGCATCTTGGAGTTGTTCTCGGTCTCCTCCTTAACCGGCATGGCTGTCTGCGCGTGCGGCTCGGGCGGCGCCTTGCACTTGATGCGGCAGAAGAAGGAGCGGCGCGCGCCGGGGCACAGCCGCGACGCGCCCGCCACCACGTCCGACTTCACCGGCAACATCGCTGCACACGCACACTGTTCACACTCCGCGCTCCGACGCGGCTCCATTACACACACTCTACACTATAGACAGCCGCTGACTAGACTATAATCAACGTTTAGACTGTGTGTAATGACAATATCACGCCAATTTATGTGCTTTAAGTCAGCAAAGTCGGCCCGACGGGAATATCAATATAAAACACTGCTATTTGAAAACGCTGCGTCACTCCATTGGTCTAAATTTGCGGTTCATTAAAGGACAGCCACTACCACTGACTACTTACACAAACATAATGGTACAACTGCTTTAAATCAGCGAGCATGATGATCGATAACACGATCAAACGACATGTAAATTACCGTGTAATATGTGCAATGATTATTATAAATTATGGATATTCGAATACCATGTGCACCTTATAGGAAATAAATGAGAAGTAAAAAAACGTTTATGTAATGGTAAGAACGAAAACGCTCATGTTATACGAGTCGCAGCACAGCAGGAACTGTATATCTCAGACAGATAGCTCGCGCCGCCCGGCCAGATGATTAAATAAATGAACAGCAACATGCACACATAGTGGGACTCGAGCAGCGGCAATGCTTTCGCAACAAACAGCGACACACAAATAATACACACACAGGCAGAGATCGCGAGCGAGAGATACAGCAGTCGCACTCAGTGTTTACGCGCATTTATTTACTAATCTATATGCTCATGTCTAGACCACTAGTGTGGCGGACAACACTGAACAAAATAACCGGTCAACTCTGCTGGATATTTGTTCCTGAATATGTCAGTATTCAAATAAGTATTATGAATCATATTTTAGTTACTCTATGTCGGCACCGCTGGCATACACAACCACGTTAAACCGCAAGTCTAATGTATTTGTGGCAGCGTTTACCAGCATTGTTTCTACGTAACACGCCGCTGTTGCTATTCTTTGTAACCGGTCTGCTATAACTACTCTACTAGCTTTTTGCATCTCCTATTGATCATTTCATCCACGAAGACGCGCCCCTCTACTTTTCCTAATCGCTTACAATATGTGCAAACAGCACGAGTGAGAGTCGCGGCGGAGAGAATGCCTGTCTAATTGAAATCAGTCCCATTGCCCGCGCTATCTCGCAATACCCCCGCTAAAAAGTGGTAGGGCGCGTCTTGGTGGAAGAAACGACCTATATTTTTTCTATCAACACAATAGCTTATTCACCGCTCGTGACTACTTTCAAGCCGGTCGTAAAGATGGGCGGCAGCAGTAGAACATTTTAAAAAGATAAACAATTTAAACGTTCAGGACATTACGAGAATGTTAGGCGATTTTTAAGCGCTATGCACGTGTGCATTCTCTGAGGCCCCGGTGCAGTGGTATCTAGACGCGTATATGTTCTGTGCGTGTAGGTACTGCTATGTGATACATAGTACTAACTCTTGGCGTCAATGAGGCGCTCTCGCGGGCTGAGATCCGACGAGGACAGCTGCTCCTTCACCTTGGCCACGTCCTTCGGGTGCAGGATGTCGAACAGGCTCTGCCCCAGCAGCTCCGACTGGAATCATCCACGCATACAAAGCTATAGTTCTGTTCATTGTCTACATTCGTTGAAATAAATAGCATGTTGG
Organism: Manduca sexta; assembly: GCF_014839805.1. Classification (NCBI taxonomy): domain Eukaryota; kingdom Metazoa; phylum Arthropoda; class Insecta; order Lepidoptera; family Sphingidae; genus Manduca; species Manduca sexta. The sequence continues at coordinate 1,329,665 of NC_051141.1, read as the reverse complement.
TGGTTGGTGGGAGAGTTCTCGATATATTAGTGTTAGCATATGGACGACTTGGACGTATGCACACATAGTAAAACCTCACCACGCGGTCGCGTTTCAAAATCAACTTTTTTATGTGAAAGGAGGACAATTGGCATAATCCTTCTGATTGCCAAGGAGCCATCATAGTGCGATGGTTGACATCACAATTAGTGCACATTTTGTGTGCCATCAGATCCACTGAAGATAAAGCTAGAACTGTTAGAGTGTCGCACTTGTTCGTAATGTAGCATCTTCTTGACGGAGGCGGAGACGTAGAGCAGCCGTCCGCGGTCGCAGCCGACCACCAGCAGGAAGCAGTCGTGCGCGGCGTGCAGCACGAGCGCGTTGAGCTCGCGCTCGGAGAGGAAGGCGGGGCGCGGGCGCGCGGAGAGCGGGCACGCGGACAGCGCGCCGCGCACCGAGCGCAGGTGCTGCACCGCCATGCGCAGCACCGTCAGCTTGTCCAGCTTGCGCGCCATCGCGCCGCACATCGGCACCATCGCGCTCAGCTCCGAGATGTACGTGTTCATCTTGTCGCGCCGCCGCTTCTCGATCTCGCTGTGGTTCTGTCTGCACACACACCGTTAGTGCGAGAAGCTGCGCGCGCGCACAACTCACCATTATAATACACTATAATACAACGCTCGTGTTCAATACAATATTAGTGTAATTGGTTTATCCGTTCTGATTGAAATAAATAAATCTTGCAAATGATTTACTGGGCCCTTTCTAAACTTGTGTATAAATATGTGCAAGACCAGCTCGGAAACTGCATTAAAATCATCAAAACAATAAGCATGATGCGTGTAATGTGAAGTTGAAGGCGGTGTGACAAGACGTGTAACGCGTTGTCTCCGGGACGTACTCACTTCTTGTCGGGCAGCGTGCGCGAGGAGCGCGAGTCGTCGCCGCCGTCGTCGTCGTACGCGCTCGCCGTGCCGCTGCCGAGGTCACACAACACACATGTCAGTATCGTCAAAACAGTCAACATCTTCAGACAGATAATAAATAATGCTGCAGAATATACCAAGGCTATATGAAATATATTTAATTTGTATGCATCGCTATAAACCGGTTGACTCGAAGTAAAAATTATGAAACATCCGAACAATGTTTGTACAGCCCCTAAAATTTAAAAAGAAAATCATAATCTGTGTTTGCGTTGGGGAGCTATGATACCTACTACAGATAGATACACATTTGAAATCAAAACAGCCCTTTGTTAACGGCAGGGGTAACAATTTACTGCATGCGACGTAGACAATAATTCGTGTACTTGGCCTGTGCCGAGCTGACGTGACGGCGGGCCGATAAGTCTGAGCCCAACTCGAATAATTCTGTGCGTCAAGCGAGCTTCGCGATCGATTTACTTGTCGTGCGTCTGATCATGTAACTATCCATGCCCATGGTAACGAAACACTGCTCGGCTCCGGGGTGGGCAACGATTACATAATCCCAGCGGTAGGGACGCAGGTGGCAATCAGTAAGAAAAATACTTTTTATTTGACACGTTTATGGCCACAGCACTGCCGCCGAAAAGTCAAAGTCAAAAGTCTTACTACTACAATATATACAGGGTGTCCCAGAAAATAGTGTCAAGCGGAGGTCCAGAGATAGAGCACTCCTTGGGGTATCCGAATCACCCCCATGTATATTCCGCGATTTTTCATAGTTTCCGAGTTATAAATATTTTTCTGAATTTTTGAGAATTTTCGATTCGAACGATTAACTGTTTCCTTTTTCAAAAAGTAGAAGACTGATTCGACATTTTTTTATTGCAACTAAATTTCCATTAGTTGTACTTTTTTTGCTAAAAACAATCAGCTTAGTAACTTTTCGTGATTCTAAGGTAGGTTAAAAATTCCTCCAGACTCTCAACTTACATATTCATTAAAAAAACAAGGTCCTTGGTCAAAAGAGAAACAAAGATATAGAGAAAGAAAGTTATAAAAACATAGGAAATGTACAGAAGTGGTCTTGTACATCATAACATACTGTGCCAACAAATACGACACTCACATGCGAAGTTTTGCACTAATTGGATGTGACACAAAGGGCTCAGCATCAAATTACGATATTAAATCCCTAACGGTGAAATCCGACGACGAACAAAAGATAATATGGGAGAGTTCGTTATAGGATTCAAATAGATTTGGGCAGGCCATGGAGCTAGGTGAAGTATTGACTGCTGGAGTAAGGCGTTCACTAGGTGGTGGCCAAGTGGTGAACTCACTATGATGATGACTTTCGCTTGCGCGTGGCGCTGGCAGGCGTGGGTGTGACGGCGGCGGCGGGCGCGGCGAGCGGCGGCGCGGACAGCGGCGCTGGCAGCGGGGCGGGCAGCGGTGCCTCGCACCCCGGCATCTCGAACCCCGCCTCCGAACCGCTGCTGCCAAACAAAAACCACCATCAATCGTTTTAACAGTACCTCCCATGTTAAACTATAACAATAAAAGCGAAAACCTTATCAATTTACACCATATCATTAAATTATTACAGTAAAATGCTTTATGTGGTAAGACTGATGAGTGGTTTATGCTGGCTGTTTGTGTGACGACGCTCTCTTTAGTAATTTACTACGACGCGAATCTAATTTTATGGCCAGTTTTGGAAATACGCTACATAAAAAGATGAGTGCATTGGTTCAATTGCGCTGGCGCAATAAATTACTTTAGTTATTCATATTATTGAGGTGTGGCGCTGTGCGGTAAATTGGTCACGATAAGCAACTCACTAGTGTGGGGCCTTTCTCTTGCGTGGGTCGTGGTGTTGGTGATGCTGGTGCAGCGGTGCATGGGGCTGGTGCGGCGCGTGCGGCGGGTGCGCGGCCACCAGCGCGCCGGAAGAGTCGCACATGCCGCCCGCGTTGCTGCCGCCGCCGCCACCGCCTCCTTCCGCCGTCATCTCGTACACTTGTGCCGCGCTCGGGTGCGTACTGCACAACACACCACACATGATCAACACTCGCCGCGTGGTACGCAACAGAACGACCGCTGGCTCGCAATATTTAAAATCATACTAAAATACGACAGCAGCGGGTAGCGCCCACGGAGGCCGTACAAACTGAACTCGTGCAACTGTTACGCCACCAACAAGGTAAGGCAAAGTAAACGCTTTGAAAGCTGAATGTAGAGGCAAGCTTTTTTTCAGTCGGTTTATATATTTATTGTATGAAACGCAAACGGTTACAACTTACGAGTCGCTGATGAGGTTTCGCCAACCCTATCATCTATGCTCACAGCTATGACTGTGCAATTAAATTATAGTAATTTAATTTTGTTATTTAATTACAACATTAATTTCATAGTGTTATCGTGCATTGCATCGGGAACGAATAAAACACGAATAATTACCAACACAACTCCCGCACCAGTCACAGTCTCATGTACGTTGATGGCATATATTGTAAAATTTCACTCAAGTGGGTACCAACTACAGTTAGGCAAACATTTTAAACTCAACTAAACACACACTTCGTTCTACTTTTGCGGACACCTGCACCTGTTAGTTGGGTGTCGCTCTTTCAGACTTAGTGTGATAGGCAGCTCTACACGCGTGAAACTGTACAAATTATTCCACTATGTATTTTTCGGAAACAGAGCAGCTTTTTGTTAATGCAGTCAGATGTGCCTGTTTTTACTTCCTACATACATTAAAACATCGTCACAAACTCGTAAGTATATCTAGGTCTAATTATAGAAGTATTTCAATAGCTCATGCCTCATACTAAAATTCATGTCTAAGCTCACCCAGCGGTGACAGTATAGACTCCTTTACAGTGTTTTGAATAAACAAATATAGTAAATCTTTAAGTTAAGGAGGGTAAGTAAGTGCTTATTGACACAGTAAAATCACATTGTAATATAATAAGTAGCTATAAGTCTAAACCCAGATTAACCGGCAACTGTTGTGAAGGATTTACCGTTCAGTGCTAATGCTTGCTAGAGCTATGTGCAAAGTTACTGGAGTCGTAGATGTAAAAGAAAAAAGTGAAAGTTTCCACAAAATAAATATTAATAAAAAGTAATTATAGTTTTACGCGTCCTAAGGCCAGTACCTACTTCTAATCTAAGAGAATACGTCGCTGCGGCAACATCATACTTTCAGTCAGAAATACACTCACGTACACGCCATTTTCGCATTAAACTACAAAATGATCAAATAATCAGAAAACTAAAACCAGGATTTTTGGTGAAAATATTCCTTATTAATGGATGATTTTTGGCACAATGTCAGCTAAGGTGAAGCCGCGTATGTTGTTTCATTTAGTAACGCCATGTCAAAATGATCCTGTATACATTTACATAAATGAACTTCATTATCGTTGATGTCTCATCCTCTCCCAGTGACCGTCCTGAGCCGAGGAGCGTAACTCGTTAGTGTGTCGCCCTCAGCATGGTCGCTTTATTTTCAAGGGTTGCGAAGGCCTACAGCGTTCTCCCACAAGTCCGGTGTGTTTGTATAAGCCGGCCTTTGCCAGGTTAACGAATGTAGGATAACAAAGGAAATTAAAAAATAATAATTAAATTCAAGTGAAGAGTGTGTTGTAGTTGTATTGATATTAGGTATTTCTGCTTAGTATCAGCCTGAAGATTGAGATATAGGGACAGGATCGCCCCCTATCCCATTACGAGATGTACAAGTGACTGCCTGAGTTGTATCTCTGCCTGCCCCTTCGGGGACATAGACGTGGTATTGTTGTTTGTTTGTTTTATCATAAATAGTTTAAAGTACCACCATTAGTACCACACAAATTCTTGATACGGTTTTAATCAATCATTCATAACGGCTACGGTGATGACGATTACACTTTTTGTGAAAGGAAATAGGTGACTTATACTCAGATGCAGGTGTCGAGAAAGGGATATTACTAGGAGATTTAGCAAGATTTTACAGAACGATTAGCGTTATCCAGCCTAATATCTCGCAGCTGTTATCCGGAACATACACCGGATCACCTAGATGCCGGATACTTACAAGATATCTGTTTCAACTCTAGAACTAGAGTACCACTTTTGTCACTCTTCGACTTTTTAAAATTTGACGTTCTTTTTGTTGCGCTTTAAACATATAATATTCATTAAGAGAGGTCTTTCGAGACTCTACCATGGAAGTAGATATCAAGAAGTTGAAGACGTAATATCCTGCGACACTAAGGTTTGTTTGGGACAGTCAGTCCCGGATGTCTGGGAGTCATCCATCACCAACCAGACGGATGTCAATCCGTCTGGTTGGTGATGATATTTGATATATGACTTCTTCTAATACAACATGATAAAGGCTAATTGCTGTTGTACCGTGTTTTATTAGTGCTAACGTCCAATATGTGCAGCTGTAGAGTGAAGTGCGCGCCGCGAATCACGACTAGGTACCTACCTAATTGTTAATGACGTCATAGCCATCCGGCACACCTTCAGCGCTGCAACGTACGTGCGCTGCACTCGACACTCACACACGCGCATTGCACACAGTATGGAAGTGTAACGCAGTAGATATGTAATATAATTAGCGATAGGCGGCAGAGCTCGCTCTGTTTACAAGGTCAACGCGATGCGATGCGACGCCGCGCGCTGTGATGACTTCCGGGTTTATTACACGCAATATTATTCAATCGTTATTAATCGAGATTTTGGATGGTGCTCATTAAGATAGTATTTATATTGATAAGGAATATAACTTAAAAAAAAAACAGTTGTAAAATGATTAATCTCACGTCAGATAAGCGGTGTGGGAGCCCGTGCCCGGTGCAAGGCCTCATGTGAGTGAGCCGCACCGAGCCGCTGCTGCACTCGGGATATAATTGCACGACGAGTACTAATTGACCGCTCGTCGTACAAGGTCGGCGGCTCGCATCGTCGTAGAACAGATCAACGAATGTGCGTCTGACACTTTATTTCTGCTTTGTTGTTCGTCTATCAGATCGGAGCGGAGTGTATGTGTTAGAAACAAGGATTGCGTGGCGTGGCACAGGACGGTGCGTGACTGGCGCGTGTGCCGCGCTGTGTGAGTGCCGAGTGGTCGGTTATCGGGCGGTGACGTCAGCGGATGTGCAGCGGGTGTAGTGTGGGCAGCGGGCGCACTCGCAGCCGCTACAAGTTCAGTGGGTCAGCGGGCCGTGTGCGCAGATCATCGACTTGCATAATGCACGCGTGCCTGGAGACCGGTCACGGGACCAATGCCACGGTCACCGACTAGAGGTTTTGTTGTTTACCGTTCGATGCTGTTAGGATAATATATATATTTTTATTATTTTAAATGACGAGACGAGCTTGCCGTTCGCCTGATTGTAAGCGATACGGCGGCCCAGAAACAGTAGAAACACCAAGTGTTAATATTTTATTACATTTCCATACAAATCTGGAATAAAGATTATTGTTTCATTTTTAATTATCAAACTATAATAGTTAATTGTAGTGTTATCATCTTTGTTAGTTATTGAATCAATGATAATTTTTTCAGCAAGACCGTGGAACACTCGGCTGTCGCGGTCTAGCTCTGTAATTGAAGAGTAGACAAATCTGTCTGTACCGCGGCGCGTTAAACACGTGTAGGAGAGCGGAAAGTAATCAGCGACTATTTAAATTAAACTATTTTACAGAATTTATCGCGGTTTTAATATTTCACTTTTCTCCCGACGTTTCGAAAACTTTGCAGCCTTCATGGTCACGCGGGGTCCCCCCCGATAAAACCACGTGATAAAATCAGTAAAATAGTTTAATTTAAATGTCTAACATTCGCGTAAACATCATTAATGAGCGGTTAACTTGACTGATTCCGGTGGTAAACTCTTGTTGGCCTATAGTCGCTGTCGCCCCTCGCAGCGCTGTTCTTAGGGTTGTGGCTGCAGTAACTCCCGTGATGGCAAGTCAAACGTGTGCGTGAGTCCGCCTGAGAAGGCACCACCGTACACCCGCCGCTAACGCGAACATTATTATTATTAGCTCAACTAGTATAAAAATTCTACTGTGCTTTATGTCCTAGTATCAAATTTTAAACGATGGCCAATCTAGACTCACGAAGTGGGGCAACAATCTTGCGACTTGTGTGTAAAATAGCAGCTAAGCTGCGGTTTAACGCCACTTGTCTGTCACACTGTTGTACCACACTGGTCAAGCTGCCCTTGCATGCTAAAGACGAATCTGTCCAGAGTATGTCTTTACGACTCAGATGGCAAACACACATCTATCTTTAGTAAGATATTAGGTATGTAACTGGAGTGTCGGCGGACGGCGCGGCGTCACAATCTTATATGGCGGTTGTGGTTGGCGCACCGCAGCGGTACATTTCTAGTCTTTACACGCGGAAGCCCGGCGACCTTGCACCACGAGCTCCCCCCGCCGCGCTGCCACATAGCCACACCTCCCACCACCGCACGCGCCGCCGCCCCGCGCGGGCCTGCCATATCGCGATTGGATTGTATGCACGTACGATGGCGCCGGCGACGCGACCATTTCCACACATAGCAACTGAAATAATAACTCTATATACAAAAAGACATTCCACACATCTGTGCTGCAGCTCCAGAAGGAACACTCCAAATTATCTTTACATAGGCACTGCTTACCCTTTTATTTCATGGAGCTCTAAAAATTATAATCAGTGTCTTGAGAAATATACATTATAACCTGCGGGGCGAAATGACAAGACTGTGTCAATGGATATTAAAACATCGGTGTAAAATCAAACTGCATGAATTCATCGAGCTGATAAAAGAGGAATGATAATTCAATGATCCAGGATTCTTTAGCATGGCAATGAAGACATTAATCTAACTGATGGATGAAGATAATATCTGATATTTATCATGAAATGAGTAGACGTTATTTTTGCTTTTTAAAGAATCTGCATGTAATCTGATACATTATGAAGAATAGAAGACATGGAAGGCACACAAACCGTATAAGACGTGTATAAACATAGGCATAGTCTTTAGGCCTACCTTTACCGTCACATTGTTCATACGATGTAGAGCAGGTGCTCCACGTACCTACCTAAGTGAGTGTCTTAGAAGTGTTAGCTCTACACCTTTTCCTTTATTACGTATTTGGTGCTAGGAATATATAATAAAAAAGATCTTTCGGAAACGAATGCTTGTTAGGCACACTTAAACGCTTGGAAACGCTGCGGAACGTAACAACGCTGAGGAAACAAGGCGTGTGTGCGGTGCCTCTCCGGCACGCGGCAGGTGGTCAATGGTGAAGTGATTCTCGTCGCCGGCAGATTGTAGGCACCTCAGACGAATGGCGCGCCGTGATGTCACTGCGTGCATCTTCCACACTGCACAATTACTGTGCCACAAAGGATGCCAACGCTGAGATCTATTGTTTACAAACTGCAATGACCACTCGGATGACTCTTAGTCGCAATTAGATCACCGGGGCTGAATGTTATATCTAAAATAAAATGGTTGTTTCGGAGAAACTTTTGTATTTGCATATTTAGGATAAGTAATTTATCTAAAAAAATATTTGATTATAGTTTTGGTCCAGAAGTGGAGCAGCAACTTTTGCAGGAGCGTTTACTTACAATCAGTTGGTTCGATAGTTGTTTGTACAAAAACAACATTTTGTCCATTCTACACGTATTATTACGCAATAGTTTTTGTGTTCTTATATTATGTATATTATGTGGTTATTGAATATTCATCAGATAACTTTACGACTAAGGCTCCAATGTTTCACTTTGTAAACATTCAAGTGTTCGCAACTACATTGACCCATGCTAAAATCTATGTCCTTTAAGGAAAGAGAAATGGATTAGGAACCGAAGGGGACGCTCAGACTACCCTGCGGCAGGTGTTTGTTTGATACAAGACTTTTAATGTGACTGTGTGTGTGTTTATGCGACTTTCATTTTTACGGTGTGGCGAGCTGGGAGCTCTAGTGGCAGAATGGCGCAACAGCAGACTCATGATCAATTACTTTTTGTAAACCGATGGCTCCGAGTGACTCATCATTTGAGTTGCTATTATTTTTATACGGGACATGGTAATACCAATTAAGGAAGTTGTGGCGCTCGTGAACACACGGCACATGTTGACACTTTACGAGAGCAGATTAGGCATAAACATACAGGGTAATTGTTAGGCGTCCGGAAGCAGGTATGTGTGCTGTAGCTGGTGAGAGGAGCATCTTATTCTACCCGAACATTACCGCTCGTGGCCATTCACATTGAAATATAAAGAGGTAAGGATTTTTTGGCCGCCAGTAAACACATTGATGCTTCACATTGCGGCCTTTTCACACCGGCTTTTTATGGGCGAGTGGCGCCGCCCGCCTGGAGTTTAATTTATGGGGTAGGCATAGATGTTTCCACCAATGAAACAATCCTAAACCTCCACCAACTATACATAAGTACTTATTTCACTAATCTAAAATATACCACAGCTGTGCAAAGGCCGACATTTCAGACAATAGGCTGTTTGTGCGCACAGCCATCTGAAGTACACAGACTGCGTCGTTTGAGTACTACCACACAGCAGTACGATAGTGGTGGCAGGATAAGCGCCATGCAATAATGCTTTGCTTTATGACCGAGTCTAGGGCAGGATTGAATTGATCGGCATCTGTGGAACTTCCCACTAAGTAAACGATTCTTCTTGTAATTTAATTGAACTCTGTTGGGTAGGTTGGTATTCGACTGCTAAAACTATATCGATTGATGCACTAGAAGAGTGGCCTTAGTAAGTTCCATGTGACAAGCGTATGCCGTGTGCGCTCATGTATATCGGATCGCATTCTAAGCGACCCTGCGCGTATCATTTCCGCGTTCACAACTGCGTATTACCCTATCCTATTTCGACGCGCCCATACCACACGTCGTGGTATATACAGTCCAAAGGTATCATACTTTTCTTAAGTACACGCCACTCAGTATATGTCATGTCGATGTCCATGTCGCCCTGCAGGCCCGCATATTTAGTAAGACAAAAAAGGTCCTCAGCTAAGATACCCAAAACATCTCGCTTAAAATTGTCAGAAAGTTGACGTTATTCTGTGCCTATGCGGCCTATCGACATATCTAACACTAAAACGATTTCCACCGAAACTGAGTATGTCGGCTTACTGCGACTGAACATACAGAAGACCATCACTATGTAGAGTCTGTGCTCCCGCATAGGTATTTGTACCAAAAGTCATTAAAGATACTTTACGGAGTGTTGGTGGCAAGCTACCAAGTGGGCGTGCACACTAGGCGTGCCGGCGTGCCAACAGCAAGAGTCGCGAGATGCCGTCACCGGGCCGGCCAGCAGCGGTCCCGGGCCCGGATGACGCACGCGGTGCGTGTTGGCACGCTGGGCGGGCCGGTGGGCGGGCCGGGAGCACGCCCCGCCGCGCCCCACACCGCGCCCCCCGCGCCCGCAACACAATGCGGTGACTAAGCGTTGCCCGAATTGTACTCTCCAATGGCCGTGAGGTCAACTAGCGCTATCGCACGCGACGCCACTCGCCCGCGTCAGGCCCGCTACGTCGTTACTTGGGTTTCTGTGAGAGATATTCTAACCCCAGTATTATGTATTAATTGTAAATGAAATTATAATATGTACATTTTCATATATTCTTTTATTACAATGAAAAACGTCAATCAGACATCTATTTACTTTTTAGTGACCAAAGAGTGGCCATGAACACAACACCCCACTGCAGACGTGCCTCTACTAATGACAGGCCTCTCCGTCGTACCGGTGATCTCTCTTGTAAATTTTGTATAAATGTCATCACGGGCTGTTTTTCTGATTTAAATTAAGTGATAAACAATTAAAAACGAATACACAAGTAATTGGAGAAGTCAGAAACGCATGTTTAGAGATCGAAAGCAAGAGTCCGGCTAGGCGGTTCGTAATACTTTCTGCTAGGCTGTCGCTAGTTTTTTAGTTTGAAAGTAAACACGACCCTTTACAGCGCTGTGTCCCCATGCGGTCGACACATGCTCGTGACTTAATCGGGGAGATATCAGTGGTTCGCAATGCTAGGCGAGTTCGTCACACGACCGAGCGCTCCACTCCAGATTGAAGTAGTTTATAATAATATACACGTAACGCAATCACGACACTCCAAGTTTAAGTACATGAGTACTTCTTCACTGCGAATACTTCTTGTTTCTATGTTATTGTATTAGTTCTGAAGAGAGAACCTCGCCAAAAGTATGGTAAACCACTCAGCCTCAGGTCTCAGACGGGCCGATCACAGCAGGTGGTGCACAATGTTCACTTTACGCGCCGTCAGATGAATACAAAGCTTAACAGGTACCGTCGTATCGGCGAATGTGTTATCTTTGGAGCTGATATCTAATCGAAACTGATGCTGCAAATGAGTACCGTGACATGAGCTGCTTGTGAACAGCTGCGCATGGATCGGGCCACATTATTTTTTATTCGACAGGTTGCGATATGTGAACTAAGCCATTTTTTTGCCTCAGGTTACAACTTGTAAAATTTCACCCTTCGCCACTGCTAGAACTGTTAGTTATTAAATTCATTGGCTGTTTTACTGTCAATAGTTAGTTTGTTTTGTTCAGTTCGGGTACTAACTGCGCCGTCATGGCCCATACTACCAGTGAGCATCGATAAAACTTAGCGAGCGCGCTATCCTGTTAGCAAAAACAATCCAATTACACGGATTAACCAGGTCAAGGCGGGGTTTTTATAAAACGCACAAATTAAGTTATTTTTAGTAAAAGTTAACGAATGTATGCGCTGCAATAATTTGTCAAGTGTGTCCCACATTGGCGGGGTCGGTGTCGAACATTCAGGCGCGGCGCGAGGCCGCGGGCGGTGCGCGGCGGGCGCAGCAGGCCCACCGGCTGCAAATTGCTCACACGACGATATTCGCACATCAAACCAGTTCACGTTCATTTACTTAGTCATTATATTTAGTAACTCGGGTATCATACATCAATTATTATTATATTTTTTCGCTAGCTTGCGGCTGCTCGGCAGAAACCACTAGTGCTTTAAACGTGAGGAACTTACCGCGGAAACAACTGTGGCAATTGTTTAGGTATTTTAAACGTCAAGTCCGAAGCTGCCTTCTGACGTCCCAACGTTTGTAACAAACTGCACTTTAAGTAATCTATATCCATGTTCTATTTAAAAATCATAGATTATTAATACCATGAGACATATTTTATATAAGTACCACATCAAAAGTGTATTATATTCAAAATATGTTGCGCATTACATAATTATTCATTATAATGTACCTATTTATGTGCAGGAAATGTAAATATTATTGTAACAGTTTATTTTTTGTCCGAACAGTAATTTAGTTATTTTTTTTAATGTGTGTGTATGTGTGGTCCGTCCGAATACGACGAGCGGCGCGTAATATGAACGAATATGGCAGAGGGCGCGCCACGGCCCGACGGTGCGGCTTTAAGCCCCGCTCGATACGGTCTAACCCGACATTAATTAATTTAACAATAGTACAATTAGAGAAAGCAGCCCTCACTCCGCCACTACTTCAGAAGCTTTACAAACTCTGCGCTGAAGGCTGCCACGATTCGATGCCCTATTTGCCCGATAGGCAACTGCTAAACATTTAATGTCAATTAGTTCCACTGGCGCGGTGTTACAGAATGATCCTGTTACAGAACCATTCACGTCTCAATAAAAACTAAAAAATAGTATTTATTTTATAAGAAGATTCACAACATACTATTCATAATATAAAAATTGTCACCAGTCGAGTAGATCGGGCTCTGTGGCGTACCTTGGGAGAGCCCTGTGTCCAGCAGTGAACTGCAACAGGCTAATATGATGTGATGATGATGTGCATTGGTTGTCTATAAATAATTTACCAAACATACAAATTATTTATAATGTTATACGGGAACATCCGGTTCTTATTCAAATTATACAATTTTGTTTAATTCTATTATACTTGAGAACAAATATTGTATCAATTCAGCTGAGATTTGAGTATTAGTCACAACCTCAGAGGGCTCCCCGCACTGTTGTCGCCCACCGTTCAATTTCTGCAATAAACCTAAGTTCCTAACTCGAAGCCCTACACTGCCACTTGTTAACTCAGGAATATAAAATGTTAATGGAGTTCAGTTTCTCAATAGTTTCGGCAAATCGACGCAGGGATTTGTTATACAATATGTATATTTTGTCTAAAAACCTATTTATACACATGGCAGTTCATGCCTGCTTTTAACTAATAAAAATATACTCAATAAAAATCATTATAAATCTGAAAAAAGTTTCTTAAAAAGGCTTCCAAGGTGTGGGTATTCCATTTTTTTTCGCAAGGAATTCATTTTAGTATCCAGCATTAGTGTGAGGAAGGAAGACACGTATGCCGGGGTAACCAGCGCGTAATAAAATAAACCGTCTCAATGGCATAGTTGTGTTTCGCTCACGATACGACTATCGCGCTGAGGAGTTACACCTCTGAGTACCTCTGAAAAGGGGAAAAGGTGTGATGCTATATATATGTATGTAAGTAAGAAGTAGAGTCAACTAAACGCAACGCAAAAACACAACTAATGTGTTTCGCTCGCAGTACGACTATCGCGCTCAAATGTTACATCTCTGCCTACCCCTGACACGGGGAAAAGATGTTATGCTATATGTATAAGTATGTGAGAAGTACAGTCAACCAAACTCAATGCAAAAACATTACTAAATACGTCACAGGAAAGCTAAATTCGCGATTTAGTTTTCTTGGACGACATAATTATTCTAGTTTTTTTTAATTTTAAAACCAAACTACCGAAGCGAACTTGAAAAAAAAATTATGGGACCAATCTGGAGAGAAATTCTTTCGAATAAAAAAAGAATTTTCCAAATCGGTTCATAAATGAGCGAGTTCTGAGGTAACAAACATATAAAAAAAAATAAAAAAAAAAATCACGTCGAATTGATAACCTCCTCTTTTTTTTGAAGTCGGTTAAAAAGAATTCAAAGATTGATATTTTACGTTCTATTTCATTTCGTTCCTCAAATGTCACTTTAAATCTTAACACCCAGAATGGAATATAATTTTATCATGGCCACGTGTGCTTTCCCTAATTGGGTATAACTATATCTGCCTGAGGGAGCAGACGCGTCCCTTCACAGGAGCTGGCGATGCACCTGTCGCTTCTCGTTACGCGCGACCTGCCACAATTCCAGAACCCTATTAATATTGCGATAAGTGCTGCATAAAGAGATTTCTTTGAAATAGTAAAATGGGACGCGGCTCGCATGCTATTATAATATAAAGCGGATTGTGTAAGCGGCCTATAAACACCTCACATCCATTTCCTGATAGTACAATATCTAAATTACGTATAATATAGCAGCACCGATCCGCTGCAGTGGCTCGTTGCGACGAGTTGTGTTCCTGGAACTCAATATATTTCTATTTACAGTATATTTCTAGCGACGATCTAGACTATAGAAGCTCTTGCTTTCGATGATCTTGAACATTATTAGCATACTTTAGATTACTAGTGTAAAAATAAATAGCACTTTAAACAAGCACAGTCGTGCGTCCGTCCGGTACCCTCGGGTTCAATCGTCAGTCACCGCTCATATAACTGACACGGTCAGAGCCTCAGGGGGCACGCCTGTCACCTGCCGCTCACGGAGTATCACAATAACGTCCTCCACACTCATCGCTCTCACAACTCGCAAGTACCTACGCATTTATTATGTAGTGTATAGCTCTACTTTTATGAAAAACTTAAGACATACTACATAAGTAACAAGCATGTTCTAAATATAAAATGTACACTAATACAAGTGTTGGAATATCGCCTTAATGGAAATATTATGTATAGTCTGTCACAATATAAAATAAATAAATGAAAAAAGTAGCGAAACAACAATCGTTTTCTCTTTAGTAAAATAAACTTTAAAGGGTTGACTTTATTAGATAAAGAATAAGTCGATTGAAGTTAATATGCAGATCGTTCTGATGTTTTGATGTTTTTCAGCTACCTTTGTGGCCGACTGTACCACATACAGTACAGTCTATTATACTTAAGGAAGTAACTATAGCATTTTGCAAATAAATAATAAATATGAAGTGTTAGTTATGTCTACTAAATCAAGTGTAATAATTATAATCCGTGCAATGTGCATCTGCCACGAAACAGAAAAAACGAAGACATTCTTTTATTGAATCAAACCGTTTCTTAATGAAAATGTAATCTTTATATTTTTTATACTTTTTACCGTGTATTATTTCGTCTCAAAAATATATCGTCAAAAGAACTTCTCAAGTTCTCATGAAAATTTTCAATTTGCTAAAACCAACGCTTACAAAAAGTTTGCTTATTATTGACATTTGTTGTGCTTTCATTTCAACACAACCGTCGCCAAAGACCGCCGACTTTTTACTTTGTTTCCAAATTAACAATACATCCAATTAACGTGAAGAAAAATTTTAAAACGGGGTGAATCGATTGGTCCACTTACCGAGGACGGCGCGTTTTAGGGGAATCTATGGAATCTTTATAAGGTTTGTAGGTACAATAACAAAATATTCACCATGTCAGTTATCAGGCTTCCCTTCTCAGTTGGGTGCCAATCGTAGCATGATCATACACTGTGCATTTGAGCTCTTAGGTTCGATGTCTAGCCTTATCTGTCAGCTCAACCTGGCTTTTTTTATTACATTATGCTTTGTTTTTTAATTTTAGACAAATAATATACTTACGTAGTGGTATAAATGAATCTTAATTTTATTGATTATTATTATCATGTATTCTAGATGCAGCTGTCATAAATGCAAGTATATTCGTGTAAGCGATCTATATTATATATGTGGATAATGGTGAGGCAAAACGTTTCCTGAAACATGAATTATTGAACTGTTTCTCCCGTGATTTATTGCATCTGTAGGCCTAGACGCATCCCCATGATTATTGAATGAACGTTTGTTGTACGCAGGTAAGAGATTAGTTTCTGTTAGATCTACCAATTATGAAACATTGCCAATAACTTTGATATTTAAATTTTAGTTCTGCAGGTCTGTTTAAATACTTTACCAAACCTATCTTCTATCCGCATCGCCCTTGATGCCAACGAATGTTTTACAAGACTCCTTGAGATAAACTAGAATAACACATCACGCGCGGCCGATGGACGTAGCTTGCGCATTCACTATTTTTTAATCTGTATGTACGAGTGACGCGACTGGGCACTGAGCCTCGTTATGATTTTTTATTGAGCGAGACTTCTTCCCTTCCACCATTTATACGAAGTACAAACAACTGTTTCATACTTTTAAACTTTCTTAAACTTGAATAACTTCATTACATTTCCTCTGTTATATAAAAATATTTATAAACGGTATAATATGCAACTTTTCCTGTTTCAACTTCCAGGGGTGAATTTAGGATCGTGACCTGGGACAACAATTAATCAAACTATACAGACATTAATTCGTTTATTTCGGAAGAAATATTACATTGAATGCATATTCTCTGTTAAGTATACACGCTTTATCACCAGCGTTATTTTTTAACTCTCGTTGGAAAGAGTGATGTTATAATTTCAAGTTGTGCATCTCGCCGTCTGTATGTCTCTGTGGCATCGTAGCTACCAAAAGCATATACCGATTTTGATTAGGTTTTTTTTTGGAATGCTGAAATGATCCCGATGGTTCTTAGCTATAATTAAGCTCTTTTCGTACTTCCATATGTCCGATTCATTTGAAATTCTGTTCAGGATAGGGATTATTAGGGAAAGGGTAATTTTTTGACCTCATGCAACGTTATTGGAGAAAACTGAAAATCAGCAGATGTTAGGACTTGGGAGAGTGGCGAAGAACCCTGCGGTACGAAGACTGATTTAGTGATACATTGGGATAGTGCATGAGAAATGATGATCATCCAAATTTACTATATCATTGGAGACATTTTTAGACAAAAAATTATTGATCCAGCACTGTAAACCATGGTGGTGGGATTTGCTCTATCTGCGCGGCTGTGAGACCAAAGATATTGCATGTGCACCATCACAAATATAGAGGAAGGGTCTGGTAGTTTTTGTATAACACAATTTAATTTTCGCTCACTTATAGAGGACGGAAATATATTGAATCACGTGGCCCCCCAGGAGCGATTAATTTAAATATTGCAGAGATACATAATTCACGGAAAGAAAATATTTCATTCATTACGTTAAAAGTAGGCCTATGTATAATGTAAGTAAATGTGCATTTAAAGTTTTGTGAAGTGTCTTGTTGTGAATCGAATAAATAGTTAGCTGAAAGAATAACGTTCTGTATTGTGGAACTCATCGAAAAGGCAGGGTAAAAATAAAATATCTTTAATGAGTATGGCATTTCAAATCTACGATAGAAGTTGGGCGCGAGCCCAGCACTGGCTTGAGACGTTACTTAATCATGTATTATAACTAAAACTATAAATTTGTATGTATGTAAAACAAAGTCTTCTTATCGATTGTATAGTTTTTTCTCAGTTTACATGTCTCGTTGACGCAAGCAGGCGGCCCGATTAGATCGTGCGAGAGACCTGTCGCCGACAGCTAACCTTCTCTGCTACTTCGGTGAAAATTGTAATTCGCAACATCGATGCGAGTACGGGATTTTATGTATTTGCATGATGTGTTTGCACGTATGTAACTTATGACGAAGCTCCATACGTTGAATTAAAATTACTTTATAGTCCTATTTGTAATATTTTGTTGAAAAAACGACTTCAAAAACATTCTTTGGTTCAATATTCTTTGGTTTATAGTGGGTATTTCAAATAGTTTTTTTACTGCTAAAAAGTTTTTCTTTATTTCAATAACAAAAAACCCATCCAAATACAATCAATATTTTTGAGAAAATCGCGGACATACCTCGTTTTTGGAGGCGGTTAAAAATACATCTAATTGAACCCAATACAAAAAAATAGTTCTTATGTTATGTTATTTGGATTCTTTCTCTTCTGCATTTTCAGAATTCAATGTCAAAAAATATATTTTTTATTAAATTAAGTAGTTTGTAAAAGAAGTATGAACCTAAAATAGAGAGATTCATCTAATGTTATTCGAGTATTTTGTAGTTGGGAGAAATCTAATGCAAAATAAAGAAATATTAATAGACAAACATATAAAAAATGACAAACAGAGTGACGACCTTTGGAAATAAATTAAAAACAAAAATTGGAGAAATTTTAAGAAAGGTCAAAGGAAAACAAATTACATTTCATTCATCTTTTACGTCTAAAATATTTATTCTTATGCCGTAAACGATCCCCATTCACATACCATCACGTAGTAATCAGTGTAACCGACCTATTTAGTTTTTGCTCAAACGTCTTCTTTCTGGACTTCTTGCCAAAAAATACCTGTTTATTCTCATGAATACACAAATATTTTTATTTAATATCCATCACAACGTTTGCCTAGCACGGGGTTTCAACAGGGAGCAAGGTGTTCCGCAAGCTGAAGCAAGCAAGCATTTGCTTCAGGTACAAGACGCACTGATGTTGCGTTTGGCAGTGGTGTAGTATGGGATATGGCGACCTAATTTGGTAAATCCGAACGTCAGCCATCACCATTGGCATCCCCTATCAACAAAACTGTCAGTGGCGTAGTTTTTGCTCGCGTCCAATTTTAACAGATTTGAACTAATTTGTCCATTACTGCCACATTGACTAACCTCAGGGGCGTGATAGCGTTCTAGGGCTGTAAAACCGCTGAGATGCACGGGTTACAGGTAGGAGGAATGAAAATATTAATCATAATTAATTTTTCACGGTATCTGATATAACCTTTGGCTCGCTACCTATTACAGCCGCAAGAAAATATAGATACACCGTGCATCTGCGCTTGCAGCCGTTGCTATAAAGGCGTGAGTTATGCTTCACAATAATGGCATCGCTGCACGGTCACGGACTCGCTGTGTACGTAACTTACTACATTTAGCTCATCGATGGGCCGAGACTGGTCGACGTTGACTCAGTTGCCTTGAACTTTACTACCTACAGAATCACATGCATTTATCCGGGAGGTAATGCTAGTTGTTACGGATTAAGTATTTATAAAATGTTTAATCATACACTGGGGAATACTTGTAAAGAATATTATGTTGTGTATGTTTTATAATTAATCGCAAATTCTGTCACCGGCCGAGCATGTGACCTCGGAAGAGGACGAGTCCCTTCCGTTTTTTCTAAATACCTCCCTGGAACGAAATAAAATCGATACTTTACGTTTGACGAATCAAGTAACGTAAGTAAACGTATAATAGTTGATGAGTGATTACAGAAGTGAGACGACAATTTCTTTGTAATATTTTTTCTTACATAAACTTCTAGCGCGCAATCACAATGGACAGGTGTCATAATCAAGTACTTATAGAGCAAGAGCCCGTGAACCCCAGACCTTCGTTATTTTATAAAAGCTGAAAGTTTGTCAGCGCATGCTCCCAACACAGGTAACAACGATGGGCCATTATGAAGTTTGGGCTACAGTGGCTTTGGCAGGTACACGGTACTAAAGGTGTGTAAAATACCGATTTAGTTTCATCAAATAATAAAGTGAGATTTTATGGTATTACCTTCAGAAAACTATTAAAAATAACGTTATTCATTGACAGACACTTAACATCGTGGCAATCCCTTGCCAGACACTCTTAATGTTCATGAAGTTATAATTTTATTTACGTTATAGTATAAAAGCTGATATTTATATATAGTACTTGGGTAATAAGTAAATAATGTTTCCTCGTTAGCCAGACGTTTTTGATACACACACACCTTTTACACACCTTTAATACCGTGTACCTGCCAAAGCCATTGTAGCCCAAACTTCATAATGGCCCATCGTTGTTACCTGTGTTGGGAGCATGCGCTGACAAACTTTCCGCTTTTATAAAATAACGAAGGTCTGGGGTTCACGGGCTCTTAGACTATTATGTGTTATTATAGTAGTTTTAACTTAATTCGTTCATAAGAAGTGAATTGTAAAATCGGTCCAGTTATACAGTTGTTCCACGGTCGAGCGCGGGCATCTAACGTCTTCTATTAAAAGAGTAAGCACTTTTCCCATTGTAATGGCGTAATTCTAGTACCCTTCACGGTTTTTATTTAGCTGCCAGAAGGAGTGTTAATTAAAAATGAAGCATTGGAATCGCAACAGCGTTAAGTATTTGTATCACAATTTTTCACGCATGGTGTGGGCACTATTTGGGTCAGTATTGGCGATCAGGCTCCTGCCTCACATCAACCCGCCCTGGGTGGTTGCATTGCCAGGAAAATTATGCTAAAAATCGTATAAGGCCCGATGTTTCGAATATTGGACCTTATCCGGTTTCACTGGCCGAATATAGAGCTTAAATTATATTATCATCCTATCATTAGCACTATGTGAAATCTAATCTGGACTAAATTTATTGTTGAGTCCTTTTAAATATTAGGATTTTGTATCCACAAAAATCGGGCGCAGTGGAAACTACAGGTCGGGTACAGGTGGTAGAGCGCGTGGATATGGCGGCGCGGCGACAGCGGGCTGTTGTAATTAAAGCGAGCGCAGAGGCCGTTATAAACGGATCAGCGGCGGCGGCGCGCCCTCGTCCAAAGTTTCCTTTGTAATTCAGCCGACCTCGACCTGCGCACCGACACTGGACCTAACGCAAGAAGACCTGTAGCAGTCTACTTTACTACGACAAGGAACAGGCTAATGAAAGGTTGGAGCTAAACTAAGCAAAAATTTCTACACAACAGTAATGGAGTTTAAAATAACTACCAATTAAATTCCGTCACATGTCATTCAAAATGATCTCAGGCTATAATTTGATTTTTTTTTCCTACTGTACACTGTGCTACTCGATCGTACCTCATCTTTGCTGACAGATGACTACATCACAACAGGCGGATACAGATAATATAGCTGAACACATGAGGACTGTAAAGGAAATGTAATTTCTGTGCTAGGTATAGATGTCAGTTCGCCTGTGCACCAGCTTACTCTCAGCATAACAATGCGTGCAGCGAATGCGGCCGAGCAGTCCGTGTGTATGTCTGCGATCTGTTTGTGTCGCACCGGGCATAATATTACAAGGTTCATAACAACCGTATTCCATTAAGGACTCTGTGATAGACATGAGGACGTACTGGTACAGGTATTTTTTTTAACAAACACCATGTTTTATGAACAATAATTATTATGAATGTATCTATGAGCTTAACAGCGCGGCCCTCTGAGAGGTAAATAGCGGATAAAAAGGTACCTACATAAATAAACCTTCCGTTACTCATTTAGATACGTTATTTGAAACAGCGGTTTATATTTGACAGTACAGTTAACAATATCGATTGGTTTTTCCCATGTACTTGAAAATTAAAATAATTGTTTTTGTTTTTTTTGTAAGGTCATACGAATTTTCCCATACTTAATTACGACATACTCCGAATATTTTATGCACAAATACGTATTTACGAAGCATAAAGTATCATATCAACATCAATCCTTTAAACTAACATCCCGCTTGTACGGGATGTAAAGTGCGCGGATCCTGCAACGTGTTCCGGGAAAATTCCGGGAAGTTCCAGTCCATGTCACGCGAAACGGGATCAATACCTTCAGCGGTACTAATTTCTTTCACGGTTTGTCGCTTGGGCTCTGGGCCTATGAGTAATTTGAATATGGCGGGAAAGGCTTTTACTGACTCACTTAATAATAGCCATTTATATTAAATCGATATTACTGTCATAAATATTGCGCTGATTCCATGAGCATTTTTAGGCCGAGGATTGACCCCGAGTCCTTTCATGGGTCAGCTAGATCAATGCCCGTTGCAACACTGAAATGTGCAACATAAAATTATGTCTGATCTACACCTAGGCCCCATTATTTTACTATTACAATGTTTATTTTAATACTAACGTCAAGTGAGCAAAAACTATAGATTTATTTTCATGAACCAATGTGTTTAACTCAGTTGATACGTGTAGGCCCTACACTATATGCCTAAACACCGTCGATGTCAAGCGATGCAGTACAACGCACCGTCGCGGCGCGGCGACTGTACGCATAGTGTGTACATACGAAGTTAAGAAACAGGTGCCGCGCGCGAGTGATAAGCGTCGTGTTAACAATCACACCATTGTACTGCAGCCGCGTCGCCACTCGCCACTCGCGCACTGCACTTGGTATGCACTTCACGTGAAAATGGCAAACAATTACTTTCTGATGGCAGGCGACGATGTTTCCATGGCACGACGCGAACAGATGAGCCGCCTATGGGCGTACCCAAGTAATAACTACTTCTTGCGATCACTCACACATCCTGAGGAAGCACTTATTATCCCCAACCAGCTGGGTTAGCTTTATAAGGATGCTTATGGGAGACAAAACTATCTATTGCGACGTTCCAGACCAAAACAGTGATTTTAAAGGTGTCGTAGTGCTGCTAGTGAGTCATCAGGCTTGTCAGTCTGCACAAAGGCATGCTCTCGACGCCCAGGTAAAAGCTTTTGAAAGAGTTAAAATGTTTAAAAAACTAGGTTTAACAAAATATTATTTATGAGAATATTTTTAAGTTAGAACCGTCGAGTATTTCCTATACGTATCTTTGATCCAGTAGACTCTGGTGAGATTCCTAATCTCATTAATTACCTAATATGCAATTATTTATATAGTCAGCCTCTATTCCATAATGTCTTAATTATATTAATAACTGAAGCGTATTGCATAATAATGTAAACTAAACACAAACAGTATAGGTACCTAACTTTTTCTAATTTTGAAACGGTCCCCTAGTTTTACCGCGGTTGTCATTGCATAACTTGCTATTTTTACATTTTTAGGCAAATAAGAATGCTCAGTAGTCATGTAGTGGTAACAGTTATGGAAATTATTTTTTAAATTAGTGACGTACAGTATCTATAGATGTATCCATAGGTGCCAGGTACATTATTTTTTAAATTTGTAAATATATAAACAAACTATATATTAAGTCGAATTGGAAAGGGAAAATAATGACCAGGTCGTACCCGGTTTAGCAACTGTAGACTTGGTAGAGCGTCAGTATTCACGTCTGCTAAACACTCTGGAGAAGGTTATAATCATTATCTGCGTAAAGACAAGCCACTAATTCTTGCCAAAGAAAGCTGATTTGTATCTTCGACTGTTCGAATCAAAAGACCAACCCGAGGTATGAGAGCTGCAAAGTCTCCGAAACCTCGGGAGAAAATTATAGAATATAAAACCACGATACAATACGTAAAAAAAGTTTTATTTAATAACAAAGCGATTTTAATGATATCAGAGATGCTGATAATAATTGTAAAAGATGTGTGCTTTTAGTATGGGACTGGCAAGGAAGGGTGAAAATGGCGAGTGTCGGCTGATCAGATCACGGGCCGCGGCGCGGCGCCCGGAACCAAACACGACACGACCCATCACCGACACCTCGCGACACGCTCACTCGCATCTCAGCGCTTTAGCTCTTTACCACTCCCTTCATACATAAACTGTATACTAATTACTAATGCATTCATTTACGTGTTCGTTATTGTTAGTTACTTACTTTTAAAATTAAAAAGAGCTTGCTGGTGCTTTTGTATGGAGAAAACGATCCCTGAAAGTTATTTTGGCCCAAAAGAATTACATTTATAGGTATCATATTCGGTTAAAAAGAAAATCTATTAAATTAATAACTACACTCGTATTTACGTGGTCGTCGCCGTCGACGTAACAGACTTTTACCGCATGGTTGATGATACTATCAATGTGTAGGCCCGACACGACGCTTGTAAGCTACCGAGCCATCTGAGCGATTCACGTGTATAAAATGGAAGCCACATCACGGTACCAGTCTGCCGTATGAACCATGGATGTAGCATTCAGGCTTAAAACATAAGTTTGCGAAAATCCTGAATACACCGTGATTTTATACTTAGTCATTTTGGAACCGAAATTTGTAAATCCTGTATCAATAATAGACTTTAAAATATTACTAATGGAATAAAACAAAAAATATTTTTTATAAACATTAAAATTAATGTTTACGAAAAATAAATGAGAATTCGTGGCAAAGCAACTAAATATCACGTACTCCTGCGGTCACTACGCTGCCATTCAGAACTATGAATTAATTATCGCGATAAAGATTATCAAAAACTATTTCTTCTTAATAATCAACAGTATGTACCAATTAATTCACAATTCTTTTGGTCTTACAAATTGTTCTAGTCACCATATTATGGTTCCGAAACGACTATAAAATCACGGTGTATTTACCTAGGTAAGGGGATTGTCTCCGCCCTGAATCATGGAAGAGGCGCGTCGTCACCTGTCGAGTGCCACATCTCGGACGCGTCGTCACCGTCGCTCTACTGGACGGCACAATCGTATACGCAAGAAAAAAAATTGAAATTGTTTAAATGGCAACTGAATTGCCCACTCAGACACCACAGCACAGATAGTTAGTCAATAAATATTTCTATTTACTTACACTTAGTAAAATACATAAATATACCATTGTGTTTTTAAGTTATAGCATATTATATTCATCCAAAGATAAACAGGTTCATAAAGACCTGAAAAGTTCATAAGAACTAAATAAACAATGTGTTGGAAAACCTTTGAATTGGCTTTTTCAAACATATTAATTCCTTGAATAACGGTTTGTAGCGTCGCCAATGAAAGCGAAAGCTGCGGAAGTTGTGGTGCGCTGTTGGTTCAGGTAGCAGTGAATGAATATCAGGCTCATCTACTTCAATACTGTGGACGAAGGTCCTGGCAGAACCGCCATGCAACTGAGGAATTAGGATGGCATGTCGATACGATGGTGGTTTGGCTCACATTCTTTATAGAATCTTGAATTTTGTAATGTGTTCGTATATACCTAATACATATATCTCTACACTTCCTACTTTTCAGTGGTAAGCGCGACTCCCGGTTGTATAATATTTTGAGAATTCGCAATTAGTTCCTTATTATGTGCGTAATAAAATATAAAGTGTCGCGTATGAATCATTTGTTTGTTATCAACGGGGCAGTCGGTTGGGGCGCGGAACTGAGCCGCAGGGCTGCGCGGAGGAGCACACAGACACCGACGAAACATGCTAAGACGCAACATTCTTTAGATATTTGCGAGAGTATGAAAGTACGTCCTATGATAGTCAACAAGAATAAAAAAACTCTCGAAAAGTACAGTATACGTGAATTTCTTTGCCCATTTTTATGAAGGTTTCAGGCTGAATCAGAACTAAATTGAATGAATAGCTAATGCGAAGATGTCCGAGTAGATAGCCACCGTCATCCGCATAAACTGTGGAAAACCGTAAGAATGTGTTCCGAGGTTCAGCCGGTGTTCATATAATAACAAGATCCGGTATAGGCTTGACAACATCTTAAGAAATCCATTTTTTTCGGAGATTTCAGATACATATATTTGCACTGTGCAACCTAAATATCATCAGTTATAGTTTAGTGATTACAGTACCGCGGGCACTAACGTGGCGCCAAAATAGGGTACTTCCTTATGCTTATTTTTCTACATAATTAAACAGATTGCTACGTCAAAGACACTCTCCTGTGAAATCAGCATCAAAATTGATTTATAAATAAGGCAGTTATTCATATTTGAAATGTTATGGTGAGCAAAATTAGGCGCGTGGTGGAGTTTTCGCGTTATCTCTTCCTTACGCTCGCAGTGTTGTCAGTCGAGTCGAAGACACTCAGTGACACATTGCTATTTCTATTATTTCCCAGTTGCCTTTCCCCCAAATTTCAAACCTATATAACTTATTAAATGCTATAACACGCTAAACTTTTGTTATTATAATGACTAGGTATTGGCAACTTGGTTGCGCAAGACGCAGGAAACCGTATGAGTTGTGTTTCACGGTCAATGTGGATTGTGCGATATGTGACCACAGCTGCGTACCGCCGCGCTGGACAGTGGGCACTCACTGGGAAATCTTTCGGCGACGCAACTAAACTTTTAACAATCTTGCATAAACTCCGTGCCTCGGGGCCAAGAGATACACCGGTCGCGGCTTATGATACAGCCGGGACACTGCGCTGAACACTACTGGACGTAGCAATTTCCTTCCCACAACGTTGAACACCAGCACGTTCGACATAAACAAGCCTCTGCCCGCGCTAGCCGCGCTGCGCCACAACGCGTCCGCCAAAATACCTGTTTTTAATTGTTTTTATCTTGCTTCGATATTATGTCATACGAGTTTTGCGTTTGAAAATCGGTACCAAAATGTATTCGTTTCGAGTTTGTAACCTTGCGGACGTGAACGACACGAAGGACATGCGACAACTCTGACGGCACATGGCTCACTTTACATTGTCAATGCGCGAAACCGTTTGGTGGTCAAATGGTCAAAATAATTTAGCAGTAAAATTTTCCCGCGGAAATGTGTGTATGCGTTGGTGAATGTACTCACTGAGGCAGTTCATAATGGTGGTGGTAGTGGTGCGCGGGCGGCTGCAGCTCGTTCAGTTGCAAGTAGAACTCGTGCACGCGCGCGTACTCGCGCGACATGCCGCGAGACGCGGAGGCGCGGACGCGACCGCTCCGCCAGCCGATGGCACCCGACTGGTCGCCGCGCCGCCCGCCGTTGCCCGCGAGTCACGAGCGCCTGGCGGCGCGGAGGCGAGACATCTACGTGCAGTGTAGGCTCTACGTTGAGCCAGGTTCAATCTTCTTTCACTACAGACTCGCCGAGTTTCATACAAAAACTGAGAGGTAATCGTCACGAGTCAGTGATGACAATACATGATGATGATTATAATCTTGGCTTTTTCATGACAATTTTAGCATATCACCCGCCGCAGAGGTTTATAGTATGTCAAGCATGTAGCAGGAAGAGGCTGCTCATACTGGCGTGAACTCCTTCAAGAGCTTCATTGAACTAAGTGTTCGTGAAAACACGGCTTCAGTTAGTGATATTAACTTTTGATTCGTATAGAAAAAAAAAACAATTAAATGCACCTTACACCCAAAACTTGCAATATTTGTGGCCTATGATGCTTATATAATAATCATTCATGATGTTTATGTTGCTGATTAATTTATTTATTGAAAAAACAACAGCCAGCATACATAATAGTAGATTACGAGAAATAAACGAAACAAACGACTATTTACAGGTTTCCAGAAATACGTAACAGTATTACGTAGCGGTTTATATAAATATATAAGTAAAAATAATTAGTAATTTTGTATGTCGTCACCCTTTCGACCTGAGTCAAGTTACGTCGACCTGAGTTAAGTATAAACAAAGGACTCAGCAACCGTTGCGCCTTAGTAATGCTTGTATTGAATGGATCTATGTCGATTTTTACGCAAACTGTGTTAAAATTTTTGCTTGCTTGCACTGTGTAAGATTATTATCTATAATTAGATAAAGCTGGTGGAACTTGAATGGGAGGATTTAGCCTAATTAATTTACGTGGGATAAACCTTGTTCAATAAAAAAACATGAATATTTTATTAAAAATAATTTAAGGCTTTCAATACGAACGATATATTTATTAGAGGCTTAAAATTTGTGACGCGTATTCTAAGTGACTTCAAACATAGGTGCGTCATAAAATCTCAAATATCTTGGCTTCTGAAAAGTATTTAGAAAATAGCGTTATAGAGCCTAACACTTTAAAGGTTTTGGATATCATTTAGTCTACATGTGCATAAAGTTTTAGCTCTGAATCAGGAATAAATCACGGACCGTATTCATTCTCAAGAGAGTTTGTCCACTCAGGGTATAGGAAGTAGTGAGAACGCCGGAACTAGGGAGCATTTTAACGAGTTAATATCCAGTAAATTCAATCAGAGGTAGCCTCCAAGTAACAATCCGTCAGCTTGCCAGGTAGCCTGAAGATGCAATAGTCTTAAAAAAATCCATAAAAAATAATAATAATATCAGCCCTGTATTATATACTTGCCCACTGCTGAGCACGGGCCTCCTCTACTACTGAGAGGGATTAGGTCTTAGTCCACCACGCTGGCCTAGTGCGGATTGGTAGACTTCACACACCTTCGAAATTCCTATAGAGAACTGCTAGATGTGCAGATTTCCTCACGATGTTTTCCTTCACCGTTAAAGCGAACGATAAATTCACAAAGAATACACACATGATTTTTGAAAAATCAGAGGTGTATGCCCTTGGGATTTGAACCTGCGGACAATCGTCTTGGCAGTCCGTTCCACACCCAACTAGGCTACCGATAAAAAAATCTATACCATGAGCAAAAAAAGCTGATTAAATGGTCGAAGACACTAGGATAATATATCATCTACATACATAACAGAGTAAAGGGCCCAGCAGAATTCCCTGTGATACGCCACTAGGTATTACGTAAGTAGATATATAGTTTTTCAAGACAACCGTTTGGGACCTATTCTCGATGTGTGATGAGAACCATCTGAGTAAGTCACCGCGTATACTGATTTTGTTTAAGTAAATCCATTTTGTGGTCAACCATAATCAAAGGCCTGACTGTAGTCCGTATAACCAACATCGACCTCCATAATATCGTCTGTCGACTTTCAAATATACTCGTACAAATAAATTAAATTAGTGGCCGTCGATCGTTCTTTAAGAAATCCATGTTGGTAGGGACTTAAGTTTTTCAGACAATAATAGACTTGTTTGTTTGTTATCGGCTAAAATCTTTTGCAAATCTACGTACATACCTTTGAGATCAGTCTGTAGTTGTAAATTTCAGTTTTAAACGTCTCTTCTGAATCGGAGTAATGTAAGCCGATTTCCAGATGCAAGGTACCTTTCAGAGCGAGAGCGACTTCCGAAAGAGAAGTGTAATTGGGGTGGTAAAAGATTTAGATCATTTAATGAGTAATTTTGGCGGATCTTGAGTGATCTAACCTCCATAGAAGTATTGTAACTTTTATTTCTATAATAATCTTAAAAATACTTCCCGTTGAAAATGAACTGGCACTCTAATGGGATGACTAATCATTGGAACTGTGATTTTATGAATGATTTCGAGTAAAAGGAAGATGAGTATGGGTAACATACCGACTCAGTAAATATGCTAGACGTTGCAAGGGTCATAATTGCTAGATATATTTTAAGCAGTTGAACATAAATAGTTTGTATATAGTTTTCAATCTGCACACACATGAAAAAAAAAACTCAGGTATGCGACTTAAACTAAATTACTTAGCAAAGTTATAAGTCGGCAAACCGCATTAAGTTCTATGTAAAGATAAGCGCAAAATATTTTTTATTCTTCACTAATATTCAAAGATTATAATTTTGTCAACGTTTTGTTAAGAGTGCACTGATTTGCGACTGCACTACACGTGAGTGACAGTACAATACTAATCACCGCTTTTATTTAGCGATCGAGTTTCTCAGGTTTTACGTAAATACAAAAACAACCGACAACCCTTAATGCATGTATGAGCGGCAAGTAGTACACTACTCGCGATCGGATGTCCGCGCTATTGTTTTAACTCCATCCCCACGCACGCGCGCAACCGGATTAGGTAACTAATAGACAGGCAGACGCTATTCATTAGTGCATCGCACAGTGCAACAGATTCATCTATATTTATACGATCGTTTCGATGTCTTTTTCAGTTTCGAATTACAACATACCCTTTGCATGTGGGACTAAGGAAAATATCAATGTAACTAAAATCCTCACAGGTTTGAAACAGATTCTTTATGTAATAAATATAAGGAATCAGTTTCGGCAACCTCGCAGCACTAGCATTGCACCACCGCCGAGACGACGCGCGCGCCCGCCGACGTCCCGATGTACTGCGCCGACAGCCTGACGCGGCCCGTCAGATATAATGCGAGATGTTACATATGCATTTACATGGTCGAAGAACACCGGTTGTATCTCATAGCCAATTGAATAGGGACTTCCGGATTCGATTTCAACCGCTATGCGTTCCAGAAGGCAAATCGGCATTATATATATGTATATATATTACACCATTGATGCATGAAACATTTTTTATAGGTCAACAAATATTTAGACTTAAGTAAATAATGTCGGATCTGATATTGTTACTTTGTTAAGTCATACCTCTATTATAGGATGGAGCGCATAGGGCGAATACCGAAAGATTATGCAGAATAATAGAAATACTTAAACAATGTGTAGCTATCTATCGACCTTGCGACAATTCCATTTTATAATTGAAATGATTAGTACTGGTTTTATAGCAGTGTATGTTGCCCGTGAATTAAAATTTTTGGGACATTTTCTATCCCAAAAGCACAGGAGCCACATTACCGAAAAAATATTTGTATAAACATTGCGCACTTAGGCCCGCACTCTACTTCATAGTGACGGACTAATCAATAAACTCTACTGACCGCTGGTTCACCTTCAAAGCACTCGTCATTATGAGAAACTCCATTATTTTAACACGCTATTATTCTAACTTTAAGTTTGCAAAGTCGATTAAGGAAATAAACCTATATAACCTTAAATAATATTTATTAAAGTTTGTGATTATCACATAGGACGTTAACAACTATGGCGCCGTCCATGAGGGGATCTCAAAAGACTCATTGTTATTATCACAAGACTTTCATCATTTATTATATTCATGGTGTTTTCTAGTAAATCCGAAGCACAAACACGTCGATGCCGCTCGAGCAATTTTGGAGTCTCGACAATTTGTTTTAAAACTATTGCTGAATCATTAAAAACCATAGAGAATAGAAAAAGATAAAAAAAAGATAGAGTGTGAAACAAAATATATTTATAACTAAGGACTGAGTGTACAGCCTCAATCACCAATACTTTTACAACTGTAAAAGTCAGATAAATGTCGTCACACACAAACTACGTACAGTTTAAGGGTTCCTACTGTGCTAGCCGTAAAATTGGGTTCGAGTTTTTGGTGAAATCCACAAGAAGCACGGACTGCTCTCCACATTATTACTATTGTTTTCACGAGACCCATTAGTCATGTTAAAAAACAAACTCGAATATGGGCTTCAATACGCTTTCTAGAAATTCAAAAACAAGGCTTAAATTCTTTAATTATGAGGAAATCACATCGTTCTCATGCAACATACGTTGTCTTTTACTTTGATCTGTTCATTTTCATACTGAGAATATTCTGCTTCATACTAATTAGTAAACTGTTGCGCTCAGTGGACTTTAAAGGTTGAGAATACTGTAAACCGAGACGCAACATTTCAGTGTCTATTTCCACGAGGGGATCAATCCGCGATCGCTAGTCGTCTTTTCACTCGCCATCTCAATTGTCGAGGGCGCCTCTGCGAGTTATTATAATTAATTAATTGTAAAAAAAAATATAAAATGTATAAATAATCCAAGTTTTCGTTTGTGTTACAATGCTTGAATATAACACCCGTTATTGAATGAACCGTATACTTGTGGCGATCTCACATGGCATGGGGTGGAAAATTCGATTGTAATTAGTCCTGAAGAGGATGAAAAACACAAAGCGGATGACAACCGGCGGAATGCGGAGCGAGGAGTGCGGACACATCAGACGCACTCGAGTCGCAACAGTATTGCATCAACGGCGCACGAGAGGCTGACTAATTGGCTTACTGTACAGCGGGTAACACGGGCCCTTTACATTATAATACTGAACTGCATTTTAAATAATTCCGCAGTTTGCACCGACAGTGCTTACTGGTTTAGTTTGTTCTACTTAATGCTGAGGGCTTATAGTGATTCAACAAACTCACATGATATTTGACTATATTTATTTTACATAAATATAATCAAATGTCATGTACGTTTGTAACGGCTTATTAGTTCGCCTAACAGCGATTGCGTGTACGAAAGATACACCCTGGAACGTTTCTTTTAGTCGCTATTCGCAGCCGGTACTATAAACGAAAAAAAATATATTACATTATAAATATAATTGTTGTAAATATGGTATATGTTCTTAGTAATTAAATAAAGTTAGTAAAAAGATGTTATTGACATGAGTGTTTATTTCGGACTAAAAAGGAAGTAACTATGGCAAACAAAATACAGTTAGTTCTAAAAATAGAACATATAAAAATAATAAGTCACGACGAAGGTTACAATCTCCAACAGCCGCCCTTAATCGCAGTTGTGACAGAAAACAAAACAAATAAAATAATTAAGTTTCTAAACCTAAGTTAACTACACATCGTTTGTGTGCTAGAGATCCGAGGGCCTTCGTTAGTACATCAGCAGGCATATCGTTACTTTTTTATATATTCTAACTTAACAATATTATTAGATACCTTTTCCTAATAAAGTGAAACCTAGTATCTATATGCTTCGTCCTGCTGTGGTGTACAGGATTTCGAACAAGATTAATGGCACTTTGGCTGTCAGAAGCTAAGTTAACTGAACAAAGTATACCTGTTATCTCGTATATAAACCGACGTAAGTAACACGCTTCCTTCGTGGCAGACGCTAATGCCATATATTCTGACTCGGCCGAACTTAACGCAACAGTAGGTTGCTTCTTGGATTCCCATGATACTGGACCTCCACTTAACTTGTAAACATAACCGGTGTATGACCTTCTGTCGATTGGACAGTTTGCCCAGTCTGCGTCACAAAAACCCTTTAAAGGTTCTCTATTCTTCCTGTAAACCAATGAATAGTTTAGGGTACCTTTTAGGTATTGCAGAATCCTTTTAGCAGCATTCCAGTGTTCTTTAGTAAAACACGTATTAAATTGACTTAAATAGCTCGTGGCGTAAGCGATGTCTGGTCGTGTGTTTACCGCTAGATACATGAGGCATCCTATTAAGTTTTGATAAGGATAAGACTCACCGACTTGACCATCCATTCTTTTTCCATATTCTTTTTAATTAATGGAGTATCCACGGCCTTACAATCCTTCATATTAAATTTTTCTAATATAGAAAGAATATAATTTCGCTGGTTCAACCTTATACTCTCGGAATCACTTTCAACTTGTAGTCCCAAATAACATTTCAGTATTCCGAGATCTTTTAATGAAAAATATTTCGACAAATCATTCTTGACAGTGTCAAATGTCAAATCAGAATTAAAGAAGACTATTATGTCATCAACAAAGATTCCTAATATTACAAGTTCTTTACCAAAAAGTTTAGTATGCACACAAGGTTCGGAAGGAGTTCCTATGAAACCTATTTTAGAAAGCGTTTCATTTAACTTTTTATTCCAAGCTCGCGGTGCCTGTTTAAGACCGTAAAGAGATTTCTTCAATAAACAAACTTTGTTTTCTTTACCCTTTTCAATAAAACCAAGAGGTTGCTCCATGAAAACTTCTTCTTCTAAATCTCCGTTAAGGAAAGCTGTATCGACATCTAAGTGCTTCATTCTCAACTTCATATCTGCAGCTATCGCAAACAACGTGCGGAGGGAAGAATGACGAATCACTGGTGCGAACGTCTCCTTGTAGTCTACACTTTCAACTTGATGAAAACCTTTGACGACGAGTCTCGCTTTATACTTGATAATATTACCATAAGCATCCCTTTTAATTTTGTAAATCCATTTACATGGTATAACCTGTTTGTTAGGTCTATCTACTAAATTCCATGTATGGAGTTTCCTTAAGGAACTATACTCATCAACCATAGCATGTTGCCACTTATCAGCATCATCGGCATGAGTAGCTTCGTAATATGTCGTAGGTTCATTAGAATCTACCATTGACGTATTGTAAGCTTTATAAAAATTTGTTGCTTTTCTATCTCTGGAAGGGTATCTGCGCTCAGGGTGCGATTCCTGTTCCAAATTCGCTGTCACTTCTTCCACACTAGGCAGCCTTAAGTCACTGAGAGACTCTCGCTCTTCCAGAGTCACTGACTCTTTTGCACTTTCTAGATTTACTGGTAAAGTTGCTTCAGCCGCCGGGCTGATATTCTCATCACAGTCATAGAATTGACAGTCATGATCAAACTCAGACTCAATCTCTTTTTGCTCATCAAATAACAATATAGATTTTGACTGTGTGACAGATTGCTTCTGCTTTAGCGCTGTAAAGCAATTTTCAAAAAAAGTTGCATCTCTGGATATAATAACTTTTCGTGGGTTAGCAGGATCCCTAAAAATATAAGTGCCTGGATTTTCAGAATAACCGACGAAAATTGCTTCCTGTGCCTTGACATCTAATTTCTTCCTGTGACACGAAGGTATATGGACTAGAGCTCTACAACCAAACACTTTTAGATGGCTAAGATCACCTTTTCGTCCATACCATTTGTCATAAGGAATTTGTCCACCTAAGGCTCGATGAGGAGACCTATTCTTAAGGTAAATGGCAACTTGGAATGCATCTTCCCAGAATGCTTTCGGTAGTGAACTTTCAGCTAGCAACGTTCTTGCCTTTTCTGTAACCGAACGATGGGTGCGTTCCGCTACTCCAACTTGCTGAGGACTATAAGGCGTCGTTGTTTGATGTTGAATACCTTTTGAAGCAAGATAATCAACAAACTCTTTATTCACGAACTCCTTACCTCCATCAGTCCTAATTGCTTTAATTGTTTTATCTAACTGATTTTCAACAAAACATTGAAACACACAAAATATATCTTTGACTTCTGTTTTAGAAGAAATAAAATAAGCAAACACTTTTCGCGTATAATCGTCTACTATTGTCAACATATATCTATTTCCTTGAAAAGAAGTTGTAGACACCGGTCCCATCAAATCCATATGGATCAGTTCCAAAGGGGAAGTAGCCCTATTAAACGCTAACCTTTTGAAAGGTTTTTCTTGCTTGTTTACCTTCCACGCAAGCGATACAACTAGTTTTATCTACTCCTGTATACTTTATACCTACCTTGTGATTTTTCAGTTGGTTCATGCCTATACGACACAAATGTCCTAACCTCTTATGCCAAATTTGATAACTATCCTGACAGCCAGAGTGCACATCTTGTGTCAAAAATTATCCGCCACATTCTCGGAAACATTTACAGTACCATCTAAAACGTACAGTCCACCACAGGGCGAGGCATGAGCAACAGATTCACCTGTAAAATTAAAAGTATCAGATTTATAAAAGTTACATCCATTTTTATCAAAAACACAAATAAAACCCTTTTCAACAGTTTTATATACAGATAACAAACTAGCTTTCAAATCTGGTATATAAGCAACATCACTAATATTGTTGACCACGTTCTCGGGCGTGTTTATTGAAATATTTCCAATTCCGCAGCACTTAATCTGTTCTCCATTTGCGACAGTAACAGTACCTTGATTCTGTATCGAGATATTCTGAAACCAGTCCCGTCTAGAAGTCATGTGTCTAGTACAACCTGAATCTACATAAATTATGTCCTTTCTTGGGTTTCCAGAAGTATTAAGACTTGTAAATATCGTATCATTGGTATTTACCGCATTGCCTTTCTCCTTCTTGTTTCTCTGTGGACAGTCTGGTCTCTTATGTCCAGGTGTCTTGCACTCATAACAAACTATATTCTTCTTCATTGACTTAGGCTTCTTCTTCGCATGAAAGACAGAGTCTAATGATGTAGCCACATCTTTGGACATTTCATTAAGCAGTTTTGTTTTCACCAACTCTGTAGTCACGTCTACATTGCAATTTTCTAAAGCCATAATGAGAGGTTCATACCTTGGAGTTAGACCTCCCAAAAGTATTGCAGCAATAGACTTGTCCTCTATGACTACATCAATATCCGCAAGATCCTGTGCGGTTGACATAACTGCGTTAATATATAGTTCAATATTTTTGAACTCTGATAGACTCAACCTGTACAGTCTACGCTCCAAAAATAATCTTCGTCCTATTCCCTTATCTTCAAAGGCTTTTTGCAAACAAGTCCATGCCTCAGATGCAGTTTTCGCACATCTTATATGGGTTATCGCTGCACCTTCTACTGATAAGCATATCTTTGCTAATGCCTTTGCGTCTTTGCGTACCTTTGTAGAGGCAGGGGTTGTGTCTCCATTTGGGTATCCACCGATTGTTTCCCACAGATCCTCATGCATAAGGTAATTGCGCATCTTAAATTTCCATGTAGGATATCCATCTTTATTCCTCAAACATGAAAATGTAAAAGATGAGCTCGACGACGGGGAATTTTTCACACTCGAAACATCTCCAGATTCATGTGACATTTTCAGACTATTACTATTTCCTAGTCACACAAAAATATATTCAACTTTATTTTACTAAATAACGTGAAAAAACTAAGAACTAAGCGTTCGTGCTGATAACGTGTTGTAAATATGGTATATGTTCTTAGTAATTAAATAAAGTTAGTAAAAAGATGTTATTGACATGAGTGTTTATTTCGGACTAAAAAGGAAGTAACTATGGCAAACAAAATACAGTTAGTTCTAAAAATAGAACATATAAAAAATAATAAGTCACGACGAAGGTTACAATCTCCAACAATAATTAATTATTAAAGTTATTTTATTAAAATCGTAAACGTCAAGTTTTGCAGAGGGTTTGAAACAATCGTAATTTAGCCTGTTAGAAGACAAACTATTTTCAAATAGATTGTGGAGTTGCTCTGCTGTGCGCTTGACGATGACACATTGTAAAGAGTTGTGTAATGGAATACGAATGCTACACAAACCAATTACCTATTGCATTGCGTACATCTATTGATAGTTAATTAGCCCGGAGTTGTGGGACATAATAATATAGCCTCCGTGCTTGTTATGAGTAATTGCGCTCTGTTTTTCTACGGTTCGCATGATGACATCAGCATTTACAACTAAATGACGGGATCAAGGCAAGAAGTACCAATTTACTCGGTGGCAAGTCGCTCGTATGTTACCGCTCGAGCAGGTCCCATCGCAATGTCTATATATAAATCAAGCAGCATTGCACTTGTAGAGTTCTGTTAAGGTTTGAAGACATTAAGCCAGTGTAATTACTGAGCATTATGCAAAGTGTGTCAGAGTGACACGGGATGCTATTCTAATTAAAAATTCAGGTCATTCAAATTCCTGTTCAGGTCAAGAGTCAGGTGAAAACTGATACATTTAGGGAACACTACAAACGTTAGAACTTCCTGTACGAAAATCGTAACGAAAGGTTTGGATCAAATTATGTCTTATTTGCCTGTAAGAGTAAATTGGATTACAAGGTCACCTAAATAAAGAACAAAATTATGTTTTATTTAAAAATAAACTTGTTTTATATTAAATGAGGATAACGTTCGGTGATATTTAACTGTATTTGCTTTATTATTCAGATTGTTCAGATGTGCAGAGAGAAATAAGTTTATATTTTCAGTATACTCATTGGAGTTTTATTTTAAACACGAATATATGTATTACAATTTTTTTTATAAAAAAAATACGAATCATCATGCATCACTTGTGGACGGCTCGAACGCTTTGTCGTATTTGTTTTTATTGTTATTGTACTGAGACATCCAGTACAATATTATAATTATTTTGAAAACCGTAAAAATATAGGAGTGTGGTAGTGTTTACAATGGCGAGCATGCTAAATAACCATGTTAAGAACTAATCACTAACTAGACGTGAATTTAAATTCTTTACTTGCCAATACTTGTTTAGTTACCCAGATTAAAGGTGAAACAAAATGTATGAAAATGGACCTTGAGGTATCGCCTTAATGTTAATTGCTAATATGACGCATGAATTAAAATTGCGTGAATTTTAATTTGCAAATTATATTTCGCAAAATCAAATGCCCAATGAAGGTTTAGCGATTCGCGCGCAATCAATGGACTGAGTTCAAGGCATTTTTTTTTATTTAATGCTAATTTACCTTCTATACATATTACTAAAATTATATGATATTCATTTGTATATTATAGAATATAGAATGAGTATTATACCTAATAGAATGTATAAGTTTTTCATAAAATTACCTTTGGATGGATTGATAGATCTGAAGTCAACCCACAACACTACAAGCGACGTTCTTGTTTTGATTGCTAGCAAAGTGTAAAATGGTTGAGTGTTCTACCAACAGAGTTGTATTATGCATTCGATGTAAATTGTAAATCGACCAGGTATGGCTAGATTGAAAAGCGAACAAGACCAGCGCGGCGCCGCGAGCGGTACAATACGAGGGCATATTCGATGGACGGGTATCGAAATACTTGTAGGGACTAGTCCTATATCTATACTGGTAGTTATAATATCACGCTGCACATTCAACACTAAACCTTTTTTATTAATGTATCGGTGTGCGTCCAGACAATATGTCAATGATGACGAGCTGGTATTACACTACAGTAGGCCGTCATGACTCTTACGCAATATTTCTTACAACTTTACATACACAATTTACGTACTTATTTGATTTATTGATTGAGGGAAATGGTCCTTCGAGCGATTGTCATTTATCGGGTCGCGAACTAGTTTTTAAGTCACCTTATATTACCTTACACTTTACGCCTGAAACGAACACGCCTGAAGAAAAGCGTGACGTCTTCCCATGAAAAGTAGCAACAGTGGACTGAATGGAAAAAACCAACAGATTAGCAACTAACATTAAAACCTTTGCAGTTATAGCTGTAAACCGTAGTTAGAGGTCAGTGATTGCCGCCAGCTGACCTACATGCCAAGTTTCCCCTTCTGCTAACCCATTTCGCCGCCGCTCCCGGCTGCTAGGACCTAGAACATTTCCTTGCCCGGTGTTATTGCACCTTCCTCCCTTCAGTACGACGAAAGGATCAATTCAAAGAAGGCACTACTTGTTGCTTGAGAAACAACAAGTAGTGCCAAGTAGTAGAATATTTCAATAAGTATAAAACAGTACAAATTATTTTGAAATTATTCTGGATGTCCCAGAAAGTAGTGTCAAGCGGAAGTCCAGAGATCGAGCACCCCTTGGGGTATCCAAATCACCACCATGTATGTGCCGCGATTGTTCATAGTTTTCGACTTATGAATATTTTTCAGAATTTTTGATAATTTCCGATTTGAACGATTAAATGTTTTCTTTTTAAAAAGTAGAATACTTATTCGAGATTTTTTTATTGCAACTAAATTTACATTAGTTGACACTACTTTCTGGGACACTTTGTATAACATCATAATGTTTATTTATCCAAATTATTGATATGTCATTTTCTTTAACGGATCACCGTTAGTTAAAAGGCTAGTCTGCCTTTTTCATATTTGACATATAGGTATCATGTATTTTAATACATGCTTAATAACAAAAAAAAAGTTATTCTAAAGTATATGTGTATGTGTGTGCGATGCGAGTGTGTAATATGTTATATTATATTTGTATAAAGTTGTAAAACTAAAACATTATTAATGTATTTTCAGGAATCTACCGCTGTATTCATAGTTGAGTTCAATTAATGGAGTGTCCACTTGAAATGAATATAATTACAATTAATAATGAAATTTGCGAGCGTAATGCATTAAGTGAATTGATTGAAATGAATCGTTTGCTGAAATACCTTTATTCATTATTCCATTTCAATAATTATTATATTTATATACTTTAAAACAGAGCTTTCCTGTAAAATTCGATTTAGTTAATTTATGAAAACATGACTGAGTAGCTCGCCGGATGGTAGCCGTTATGTGTCTAGAAATATAAAAAATACACCCACTCCTTTGTTGCGACATGAGTAGGCAGGGGTGATACTGAGAATAAAAGTCCAATACCACCCATAAGACCCAGGATTTAAACCCGGGACTTCACAGCGGTGTCGTGCAACTCACGCAATACAACTACGGCACCAAGGCTGCCTATACATATTAGGAATATCTATTTTTCCATTCTTATTTACAGAGTTTTGTTGTATCGATTCGAGGCATGCGATCAATGCGAGTGTAGAGAGCAACACCATTTGCACATTTGAAATACAAAAATACATGCCACTGCACAGTGCAATGTCCCTATCACTCTGAAACATTAGATAATAAGTCTCATGCCATATTATAATAACTATGTACTAAAGATGACGCAATAGTGCTGCTAAAGTTATAAACATAGCAGTGATCAGAAACGCCAAGCAAAATTTGATATAACATTTATAAAAATACCGCTTTTTTGCTGTAATTTTGTTTTTAAACTTTCTCTGCGCCGGTCTTCTTATAGGAAATTAATATTTGACATTCATATTTACTGGAACTTTTAGTATTCCTTTTTTTTAAACGGGAAGGATGGAGTTGGGGTTGTTAGCCCGTCATCGCGTCGGCGGGTTAGGTATGTGGAGTGCAGGTCCGACATTTGCCAAAAGCGTTTACTTTTCACATAGACAGGCATATGCACTTAATTCGATCGCAGAATTACGCTTTTAACTTTATTTACGCTTGGAACAGGCGACGACAGATTTTTCTAATAAGAGCTTTACGTATTTGGTCAAGTACGGAATATTATAAACTATGCGAAATAAAATGATACGGAAGGATTCGTCTTTCAGTCCACAGAATTGAAGTTGTCACACAATGGAACACAAATCAATATATCCAATATTATATTTAGTTTGAAAGCGTGTTTCTTACCAACGGTAAGGAATATTAATATCCTTATGTGGTGTGTAAACGGGCGGACACGTGGTAGATAAAAAATATGAATAACTAGAACATTTCATCCTCTTCCTTACAGTTCTTATCTATACTATTATATAATATTCCATAAGTACCCTCTTCTCTATCGGTCTAGGTATTTCCAAGTACCTATAGACAATAAATAACATGTGATTACTGGATAACGAACCTTTTGTTAAGAAAGAAAGTGTTTACAAAATGTATTGTGTCAACGAAGCTACTGCGTACAACTTGCGGACTAAGCATTATTAAATTCAGTCTAGGGACAAAAGAATAACTAACAGTAAATAATGATCGAAAACAAAACAAAAAATACAAAAAGTAAGTAAATTTCAACAATTCCAAATTTATAGATTATACGTGTCTAGTTAACCGATTAAACTAAATGTCTGTTAGTTTCAATGTTGTTATACGTGACAGTCGTACCCTTAAATTTAGTAGGCTCTGTACCATCCATTGTAAATTTGTTTTAGGAGGGCCTGCTGTTATAGGTTCTTTACATTTGATAGATTGCGACGCTTTATAACGATATTGTTAATTTAAATAACTAATTATATTAACGCTTATAAAATTTTAATAACATTTTTCTAATAACAAAATAACTTTAACAAAGGAAAACTGTGTAAGGTGTTATGTAACTTATTAATAAATTAATTTGTTTTGCGTCATGCTTCGTTAAGATAAATGGTCAGGTAAAATATCTTTTTTACGATTTGTGTACATTTACCAAAACCAATAGATTTACTAGGTCCCTTAACTAAACAATTTTGTACGGGTAGCGAGCTAAGGGTTGCGGATTCACTTCCGCTTGTACACGCGTGTGTACAGTGAACTCAGTTTGTTTTTGGTTAACAAGTTGCGGGTATAATATTCAGTTTATTGCGGTAGGCTGCTACTGCCGGGGCGGTGTGCTTGAACTCTTGATTACATAATCATATACGCATTAAGTTCATAACGATTATTTATGTCAAATTATTTGATGAGCGAAAAATGTGCAGGAACATTGATAGTGAAAATGATACTAACACACTTTTTGATATAAGTGTATCTAAGACTATTAGTCAGAACACTTATATCGCAACAGAAGCATTCGGGTCGCAAAACCAAATAAACATAATACTAGCATAAAATTGGCTTTTCATAACAAATACTACTACTTTTTATGGTAAATTGATGTGTAGGTACTATGCGTCAAATGGAAAGTGCGTACATTTTCTATAAAATGAATGTCCGTACTTCTCACAGAACCTGTTTATTAGACTTCTACAGATATAAATTGGTTCCTTATTGTGAAGGTGGCGTGTGTATTATTATAAACAGCCGCAGATACGTCGCATGACCGCGATATTGATTTCTCACTAATTAGTACTTGTACAATTAATGCGACTACCGCGCTGAGTTCCTGGGTTCGAATCTCGGGTCCGGACAAAACAATGGTGATTGGGTGCACACACACATGTGTACTTTAATAACTACTGCGTACTTGGCTGATCCCTGCCGAGATTGGCCGCCGTAGCTAAAATTCAGCTAGATTTGTGTTGTTTCATTTTTTCACTAATTAACTTTGGAAAATATGATAGCATTGAAAAGAAAATAAGTATACTTTGGCACAATTCTTTTAATGTTTTATTTAAGTGTGAAATTAGTGTTGTGTTAAATACAAAAAATACGTGGAACAATTGACAACATTTCAAAATGTAAACGTGCCTAAAACAAAAATACCGTTTCTTAATTTTTCTATTCTGAGTTCCATTATGAATTTTTAATACTTAATTTCGAAGAAAAAAATTAAAAACCGATAAATGCTTGATGACGTCACATATACGGTTGGATGAAATAGTTCGTTGGTCTATCTTACTATTTATGTTAAAAACTAAGGCACCGTCATTTGTTAATTTCAAATATCAATATTACAATAGATACGTCACAACTATCACTTTCGAAGAGAGAGAGAGAAACAAAGAAAAAAGTCTCTTCACTTCTTATTTACTGCAAAGCAAAGGTGACGTCACATATACGTTTTGAGCGTATATGTGACGTCAGTTGGTGCTACGTCGTTTTAGAATAAAATAAAATTCAAATTGAAAATCATGAATGAAAATATCTGAGTTTTGAAAAAAAAATATGGGTTTCATGATTTTAGATCTGGTTTCATAAAATATAAAAATTTTAGTACGTTGAAAAAATTAAATGTTGTCAATTTACTCAGATGGAATTAATTTAATTTTGTTAGTGAATACATTAATAAAATTTATAGTTTATATTACATTACTAAGTGGATTTTTGGTTACAAATATTTAAAAAAAGGCTGCCGGAGCTCATGAAAATAGACTTCATCATCGTGTGATAACTGATAATCCAGCTCCTCGACGGGGCCCTAGCGAGAAGATTGAAGAGGACAAAACACTTCGAGTCAGTGTAGTGATCATTTAGTGCAACGTAGTGCAGTGAGTGCTACTTTTAAATAACACGT
Source organism: Manduca sexta (assembly GCF_014839805.1). Taxonomy (NCBI): domain Eukaryota; kingdom Metazoa; phylum Arthropoda; class Insecta; order Lepidoptera; family Sphingidae; genus Manduca; species Manduca sexta. Next base: position 1,286,777 of record NC_051141.1, on the reverse strand, counting down.
GAACTATGTGTCTTCCCCTTAAAACAGCTAATAACATTTTTTATATTGGACATATTCGTTGTATAAGTCTCATTAGAACTTTAGGTTAAGTTTAAATAACTTATTACTCATAAAACTAGATGGTATTTAAAATATTTTATTGCGTACAATACTCAATATCAAATATAAAATACTAGCTTTTGCCCGCGGCTCCGCCCGCATTATAAAGTTTTTCGGGCTAAAGTTTTCCGTTATAAAAGTCACGCTTTATATTTTCCCGGGAGCCTATGTCCTTCCCAGGGTCTCAAACTGTCTCCATATCAAATTAAATCTTAATACGTTGGGTAGTTTTTGAGTTTAACACGTTCAGGCAGACAGATGCAGCGAGGGACTTTGTTTTATAATATACTAGCTTTTGCCCGCGGCTCCGCCCGCGTTATAAAGTTTTTCAGGCTAAAGTTTTCCGTTATAAAAGTAGTCGTTTCCCGGGAGCCTATGTTCTTCCCAGGGTCTAACACTGTCTCCATACCAAATTTCATCTTAATACGTTGGGTAGTTTTTGAGTTTAACACGTTCAGGCAGATAGATACAGCGGGGGGCTTTGTTTTATAATATATTTTTTAGAACTTTTTAAGAGGAACAATCCCGTCATACATCATTGTTGCATAACTTTAACCGTTTACGCAGCGCACGCAAAGGAAGCTCTCAAAACTAATAATTTTCCCCGTTTTTGCAACATGTTTCATTACTGCTCCGCTCCTATTGGTCATAGCGTGATGATATATAGCCTATAGCACTTCACGAACAAAGGGCTATCCAACGCAAAAAGATTTTTTCAGTTTGGACCGGTAGTTCCTGAGATAAGCCATTACTGCTCCGCTCCTATTGGGTATAGCGTGATGATATATAGCCTATAGCACTCCACGAACAAAGGGCTATCCAACGCAAAAAGAATTTTTCAGTTTGGACCGGTAATTCCTGAGATTAGCCATTACTGCTCCGCTCCTATTGGGTATAGCGTGATGATATATAGCCTATAGCACTCCACGAACAAAGGGCTATCCAACGCAAAAAGAATTTTTCGGTTTGGACCGGTAGTTCCTGAGATTAGCGCGTTCAAACAAACAAACAAACAAACAAACAAACAAACAAACAAACAAACAAACTCTTCAGCTTTATATAATAGTATAGAAGTATAGATTTATGTAGAACTTTTTAAGAGGAACGATCCCGTCATATATCATTGTTGCATAACTTTAACCGTTTACGCAGTGCACGCAACGGAAGCTCTCAAAACTAATAAATTTTCCCCGTTTTTGCAACATGTTTCATTACTGCTCCGCTCCTATTGGTCATAGCGTGATAATATATAGCCTATAGCACTCTACGAACAAAGGGCTATCCAACACAAAAAGAATTTTTCATTTCAAACCGGTAGTTCCTGAGATTAGCTATTACTGCTCCGCTCCTATTGGTCATAGCGTGATGATATTTAGTCTATAGCACTCCAGGAACAAAGGGTTATCTAACATAAAAATAATTTTTCAATTCGAACCGGTAGTTCCTGAGATTAGCCATTACTGCTCCGCTCCTTTTGGGTATAGCGTGATGATATATAGCCTATAGCACTCGACAAACAAAGGGCTATCCAACACAAAAAGAGTTTTTCAGTTTGAGCCGGTAGTTCCTGAGATTAGCGCGTTCAAACAAACAAACAAACAAACTTTTCAGCTATATAAAATAGTATAGATAATATATTAATTTGTTAATATATTTAATTATACCGGCATATCAAGATGCTAAAGCTGTTTTTGCGATACTTCCTAAAACCATTGCGCTACCACTATTGGTAAATTTAAAAATATGTTATACATAATATATGTATAACATATTTTTAAATTTACCAATTTTTATGGCAATGTAGGTGGGACTCGTCTTCGAAAGGGCGTCATTTATATAAATACTTTCCGTACGTTCGCGATCGCCTAATTAAAACTTGGCTAGAAATAGATTACTGTGTATCGCAATTTCTTACCGGCCATGGTAATTTTAAGGGTAAACTGTTCTCATTTAGGCTGGTTGATTCTCCTGCGTGCCCATGCTCTACACCTGGTTACGAGGTTGAACAATCTGCTCATCACGTACTTTGGGAGTGTGGTCTCTGGCATGAAGAGCGCAACATCATGTTAAACAGTATGCAAATAACATCTGGGGTTGTATACTACATGGACCTTGTTGAGACTAGACGGAATTTCCGTGCTTTCCGGCGTTTTTGCCATGCCTATTGTAATCAAATCTAACAGCTCATGTGATAGGACCCTTTCATTTAATTTTATCCGTGGTGCTTTATAACTAGCTTATCTAGTTGTAAACGTCCCTATCCTTGAGGTTAAATCGCCTCCTTACATCATGATTTTGTCACCCGCATTGCTCTGGAGGGAAGTGGACAATTAATATTTCCAACTCCTCCCTATCTTTCTATTTGATTAATTTCGTTGCGGGATAATGACATATTAGTTTTCCCTGAGACTCGCCGAGCTTCACTGCTCGGTGTCATAAAATGCGTGCCACTGCTGATCCTGGCTTACAGGAGTTGTAGTGGTGGATGTGAGGGCGGGAAAGTCTCTCATATATTATGTACTAGCTTCCGCTCGCAGCTTCGCCCGGGTGGATTTCGGACTTCAAAAATGGAGCCAGTCGCGAACGTTCGAGAATGTTCGTTTTACGAAGCTACTCGCTAGGTGATTCGCTAGCCTCTAGGTGCCAAGCAAGCCACCTGCCTGTGCGTTCGCGACCTTATATATATACAAAAATAATCCTTATAGCATGATTCAGTATTCACGCATGATGGCTTATTATTAGCGTATTTCATGGATAACTTTGGTGTTTCTATACCGATTTCTATGATTCTTTTTTATGGAATATTTAATTAATAATGTTAACTTTTTTAATTAGGGATGACTGAGAGTGTTATAAACGTAAGAGTAGACAAATATAATGAGAAAGCTTCGAACTGCTAAGCTATCGGGAGTTACACGTGTTATTGTGAGTCAACCATAAAAGATAGACATATGCTGTCGTAGGATATTTTTTACATAATTTTAAGGAGAACATTTCCATCATACATGATTTCTGTGTAGCTTTAACCATTAAGGTTGCACACGCGACGGAAGCTTAAAAAATGGAGTAACTTCTCCCGTTTTCCCAACATTTCCCTTCACTGCTCTGCTCCTATTAATTGTAGCGTGATGAAAAGTATACTATAACCAGCACAGGAGTATGACAAATAATTGTACCAAGTTTCGTTAAAATCCGTCCAATAGTTTTTGTTTCTATAACGGTTATACAGACAGACAGACAAAAATTTTACTAATTGCATTTTTGGCATCAGTATCGATCCCTAATCACCCCCTGATAGTTATTTTGGAAATATATTTCATGTACAGAATTGACCTCTCTACAGATTTATTATAAGTATAGATAGATAGAAGATATAGATAGAAGATGAAAAAAATTGGTGTTAATGTTTAGTTATTTGGTAATTTGTACATAGATTTGGCACGGTAGCGGGAATATGAATTATTACGTCATTAAGTACTTCATTAATCTGTTGTAACATGAACATTGGTTAATACCAAGAATGTGACGGACTCAGAATTTTAAACATCAGCGGATGGGTTTTGTTGGTTAAAATGCGCGGTTGCAGATGTTAAGTCGTTTTAAGAGATAGAGGTTGCCAGAAGAAAGATCTTTATTTTAAACTAACATAGTGGCAAACAAAACGGTTAGCGACTCCACCGAATTAGTTAATTTGCATAATATAAACACATTAACAATAATGGTTTTAATTATAATTTTATATTTATTTAATTTTATAACCTATTTTCATATTGTAGTGCTTTGTGATCTTGGATTCAGTTTTTTAACCAACTAAGACAAAGCATTAAAAGAACAATAAAAATATTACTTGAATTTGAGACTTCTTTACTGCATCTTTAAAACCCAAAGTCCAATAGCAATAAAATTATAATTTGGCAATGGTACCATTGCGATGATATTCAAAATCCATCAGAAATATAACTGTTTAAATCGGGGCTAAAACTGAATGATCACATTTTCTTATTACAAATGTAGTGACCCCCTTTTGATGTCGGTTTAAAAGGACGGTACCACGGCTTATACTACCAGAGCGACTATGTTCATAAAGTTAGTAGCATTATTTCATCAAAGTGATCAATTGTCCCATTATTATCAAACACATTTCCTCGTGAATTTTATGATAGGTTTTCGCCAAGTCCCGTCTTTATATAAAACTACCCGTAAACAATAACCCCCTTATTCATAGACGTTTTTTATCGAACGATCGAGTAAGGCTGTGATAACAAGTCTGTTTCTCAGTGCTGACGGCATGGCAGTCTTCGCAGTGCGTAGACGTAGGGCCGTTGTGATTGGCTAATATTGAAATACAACAATAATAACAAATCACAACGCCCTATGTCTATTTCTCAGTGCCGTTGGGCACTGAGAAACAGGCTTGTTATCACAGCTTTACTCCGTCCTTAGATAAAAAACGTTTATGAATAAGGGGGTAATTCTATAAAATTGCGGCGCTTTGCAAACCAATCTTTTTTTTAAGCGATTCTCACTGGAGCAGTTTTTAGGCTATAAGAGAATATAATTTAATTATATAATTACCTAAATGAAATTATTTTTCAAATCGTAAAATTCGAATCGTAATCGTAAATTCAAATCGTAAATGAACTGCTCTAAACTTTTTTTTTCTCTTTTCACTTTATCATGTACTGTAAACTGATTGAAAAGAGCAACACCAGAGTTTCTGGCCCGTTTTTCTCTGGTGAAAACTGCTTTCCGAACTGGTGGTAGAGTTAATATTGACGGAATCTAAATAATGTATAACATTTTACAGATTCAAATAAATCATTTCATTTCATTTCATTTCGAAAGATTTCTTATAAAATTTGTTGTATAAATATATTTATAACAGTACTTTGTATCTTATCTTACTAACATTATAAATACGAAATTTGTGAAAATGTTTGGCTGTTTTTATTTTTGTTACAAGTACTCGTAAACGCAAAAACTTTTACATCTGGGTAGACCATATACCGGATTAACATTTAGACTTTTTATATCGGTAATTTGTTACTATGGGAAATAATATATTTTTTTCAATTTGATCTTATAAATAGACTAGCTTTTGCTTTTACCCGCGTGTGAGTGTTTTTCGGGGATAAAGTCCCGCTATACATTTTTCTGAAATAAAAAGTAACTAATGTCCTTCTCAGGGTTTTAAATTATATCCGTTTGGTAGTTTATGAAATTTATCGCGCTCAGACATCAGACAGAGAGACAGACAGGGAGACAGACGCGGCGGGCTACTTTGTTTAATAATATGTAAGGACTGCGTTGGCGTTATGTAGTGTTTTAGCGGCTTTAGAAGCGGGGAAAGTTTTTTACGTTGTCGACGTCTCGATCAAAATACTATAATTCAATAAAGATTTATTTGTTTCTAGTCAACATTACCGCCGGCGCCTGTGCCATGCGCCGAGCAGTGCCCTTGTCTGAGCTTGAAATGCGCAACGCGCGATCGGCGCGGCGCAACAAGTACTGTTGAGTTCTGAGATCACATCATTGCTTCGTCCTGTCACCGGGACCACTTGCAGCCGCCACGACTCCGATCGGCACTCGCACTTCGATGTTCCCCATATAACTTGTTGAACGTATTCTCCCACTTCACTACTCAGTATTTGCGAGGTTTATATAACGGTGTAGTACGGTGATAGCAGTGGCGGTTTTTCCATAGAAGCCCAAAAGCCTGGCTTGCCCTAAAATTATTTGCACAAAACGGAATATGGAACAATAATCATAATTTTACGGTCGGTACAGTAAAGATAAAAATTCCCGCGCTAAGTGTCGGTGCACCGAGCTGATTCGCCTCGAGCGCACCTACACACGCACTAATAAACCCTAACACATACCACATCTAAACCGTATCAGTATGAACGCATTTCATTTTTAAAATAAAACACGCGCACAAAATATATTTCATCACTCTCTCTCGCGTGGGCTTCTATGAGGCTTTTTTGCCTCGGTATTTTTTTCTCTTTCACACTTATAAATTGATTACGGATAAAATCCTACCACACACGTATAGCTATAGTAAGTTTCTATAGCAATCAGTACTAGAAATAAAGCCATGCCTTATAAACAGTGTTGCCAAGTCTTTGCACTTCTACTAATATTAAACATTTAATCTAAATAATATTCCTTATGTACGGGCCACTACGGGACCCATACACCCTTGGTTGATAGTGTTGATTTAAAATGATAGTCCAGAATACGAGAAAATTCATATATTGATAATTTGCTTATTGATAGTATGATACTGATGTTAGGATAGGAGCACGCACGACCTAACGCAGTCTGATTGCTATAACCGTATAGGTGTAATAAAAGAATTGACGTGGCGTAATGCGCTGACGCCGCAATGCACTTACTGGGTACGAGTTAGCTCGTACACCTTATTTGGATGAATAATCTTTTATTTTTCATGTATATTTAATGATTTTAGAATAAACAATATTCTATTTACATAATAATAATTATTTTTATGTATTATATGTATTTTAATTAAACCTTTCGTATAATTTTAGTAGAAATTTTGAGTATAATTTGCGATTAGTAACTGGCAACACTAGCTGTTTGTTTTGATTGAGCCGGCGATACATTTTTTAAAGTTTTTGTGTTTATTATGTGTTTTCGAATTATTTAAAACATTTAAATACAAAGAAGATGAGTGAAATGATACCTTATAATAGTTTCAAGTGTGTGAAAGTTTGATAGCCGAGAAGAAAGTAAATTTGTTAGGTTATGATGAAAAACAACAACATTCAACAAGCTGGCGAGAGGCGCGAAATGTACTCCTGAGTTGAAGAACCTTATAAGGTATTTAGTCTAGTATCTAAAACTAATTGGCGTGATGGATACTTCCATACGAAAAAATATTACCTAAGTTGTATCATTGGCTTTGCACATTTTTCTCTAACGAGACAAGTGTTTGGGATACTTATGGTTAAGGATAATGATTTAATCGGCGCTGTATGTAAGAGATATTCCAATTTACAAAAACATATAAACGTAATAATTTCGGTAAACAGCGAAATGTAACCTTATTATTTCAGCAATTAAGTAGGTACAGTAGGTAGATATGTGACGAAATTTCAAAACAAAACATTGCGCGTAGACACTCGACAGTCGTTGTATTGTTATTTTTTCTGAGGTAAGTTAGGTGAGGTATAGGTAATTTAACTTCTTTTAGAGATCATTGCGGGTCAAATTTTTTTAACACTAGTTTTATGTGAAACGGAGGCGAATTTTTTTTTGTACTGCTTTGGCTTGCCCATACCCGACATGGTAGGCACGCCACTGGGTGATAGGCTCGGCGACTCGGTAATGCAATACTGATACATCGTAACTATTTGGTTTTATTTATAAAGTTGAATGAAGAGCGGACATTATACCACTCACCAGCACGGCTGCCCGTATATACCTACCTAAACAGTACCAACACCGCTCAAAACTTTGCGCTAGAAACTTTTATGCGGCCTTATGGTTGTAACTCTTAGGTAATATTAGAACAGTTTAGTAAAGTACGAACTATAAATAAGTGCAAACAAGAGGTTTATAGCTAAACCATTTCGAAATAGAATATAAAACGTATTTTGTTCATTAATCTATAATTATCCGTGGAGTGAGCGTGATCTATTTTTATGCAATAATTGATTGGATTAAGGGTGAGTGGCCAGGATGCGGAGGTGCAGTCGAGGGGAGCGCCGAGCGCTGGCGGCTGCGAACCGGGTCACGAACGAATTATACATCACTGGAGATTTCTAATCAGAGGGCATTTATTCGATTAATTCGATTCCCAGTAAAGACCGCGTGATTTTATTGTGATTCTACTATTTTGTTCATGGAAAAAATACTAATAATAGCTGCTCATAAGAAAATAATGTAATATTTGTTTATTTATTTAAATTACGGCACATAATTTTCTTTAACGAGATGTCCACACTACACACTAGGCTGTGTCTGCCCCGTAGACATCGACATTCAGGGATTTCATATAGTGTATATTAATATATCCTAAATAAAAATAATTATTATTCTATTTGAGTCTGTCGTAGTCTAGTGTGTATTTTATATGTTTATGTCCTCATAGTTGAGATTATTTAAATGATATATTAATTTCCTTACATACCTGGTGCTTTAATTTTATTTGAGAGTTGTAAGGGTTGTTGTTAACATATATAGATCTCTGACGCTTCAAAAGTGACCGCTGGGCTCTTTTAAGCGTAGTTAACGTCGCCATAACTGTTTACAGTAAAGTGAAACAGATTGAAAAATAAATGAATTTTTAAAGATTATATTCTGCAACATCTCTTAGTTATTCTGCCACACATGTTTCTGATATGTCACTTAAATGTGAGCTTTTCAATAAACAGAACTCCCAAGTCCCTTAAATTTACTGAGACATTTACTAATTAAAAATAAAACTATTTTCCAAGAAAGTTACTTAGTGCAAGGAAAAGTCACCCGTTAACAAAAGCATCACTACATCGCAGAACTTTGAATACAAAGTTTACACGACACTGCATTTCGGTCTCACAATGGCCAGTAATTACACTAGAAGCAATGCCCTTAAAAGTCTAAAAATCTGTCTCATTCGATAAACCAATCAGCTAATAATACTACAAAATGATATTAGCGCGTGTCTGAAAACCTTTCTTTGCGCGAATACTCAAATTGGACTGAAAAATATAATTACTTAAACAAGTATCTAGCTTACATCACAGTATTCTTTATTCAATATTTTAGTGACACGACGCGCTGCGGCCTGACGCGGCTGTAGGCAGTACGTGCGAGCCTTAATAGTCGATGAGTCCTTTAATGACGCGTGATCGCCGCAGTTTGCGTCAAGCGAGCACCGCCGTCTAATGTAATGAGCGTAACATGTATTCTGTAGAAGTCAGTGACGAACAACTCAATGGTCCGGCGATTAGCGCCGTGATCGCCCATAAACAATAAGTACAATTTCAACTTGAACTTAGCACTACAAATTACTATATGACAACATATTAGGCTTTCGATCATGAGATATTACGTTTATTTTACGTCTCGTAATGCTCAATTGTTAAATTAATTTTAGATAAACAAAAAATACTATTTAGATTGCAATTAAAGTATAGAATTGTTTTGTAATTTGTGGATTTTGTTTAACAAGATATAAGCTAAATATAAACCACTAATCGGTATTACTCGCGCATGCCTTAAAATGGACGCCTTTATCTGCAGATGCAAATCTGAGACTAAAGGAGTGGCGTTAAAAATTTATTCATCGCATGGAAATAGAAGATCCGGTCGGTATATTCGGCGTTGGATAGGTGTCATCCGGACTGGAACGACCAAATGAATTTGCGAATAAATCCGAACTGATAGCCTTGAAGCTGCAGTTAGCTGGCCGGCGGGTTCCTTCTTAAACTTTACGGGGTCTTCTAAGCGGAATGTGTAGAAATATTTAGACGCGCCTTAGGTCTGGACGAGTGAGGTGATTATTTAGAGGTACGTCTCTCACTGGTAGTAATTTTCGTAGATAACACTGCACTTTCGAGGTGCGCTGCGGTCCCTATGCTGCTGTTTTTGTGTCTGGTGTACAATAAAGTGTAGTAAATAAATAAAGTTGTCGTCACTAACTGTACGAGTTGTAACACCAGTTGTAATACCTGTTTTATACTATCCAAATACACTGTGGGGCAGCAGGTCTCACGTGCTCTAGTTCTCGATATGTGCCCTTTAGGATTTGAACCTACGGACATTCGTCTCGGCAGTCCATTCCGCAACCAAATAGGCTATCGCCATTTTTTTTCCAAATAATGAAGCGTTGTGTAATTATGAAGGATCAGGCATCTAAACACATGCTGCATGCAGCGAAGACCATTTACCACTAGATGACTTGCTGCAGGTGTTCTTACCTTATGCTTTAAAAATACAATAACATGTTTAATAGGAAGTTATGGTAATCTATACTACTAAATAAGCTGAAGAGTTTGTTTGTTTGAAAGCGTTAATCTCAGGAACTACTGGTTCTAATTGAAAAAATCTTTTAGTGTTGGATAGCCCTTTGTCCGTGGAAGGCTATAGGCTATACATCATCACGCTAGGATCAATAGGAGGGGGGCACTAATGGAAAATGTTGCAAAAACGGGAAAAATATATAACTTTTGAGAGCTTCCGTTGCATGCGCCCAGGAAACGGTTAAAGTTAACGGGAACGGGAAAATATAGGTATAGCGAGACTTCTTAGAGCCGCGGGCAAAAGCTAGTCGAATAATAAAATTCATAGAGAAACTCGTGCATATAAAGATTGCATACACACAACTAGCTGATCCGGCAGCTCCGGTCGTGCGTAATTCCATCGTAATAATTAATTATCTCATCCGGTATATATCGAGTTATTTTGTTCTGTTGAGTGCTGTGTATTACGCAATCATCGCGCCATCACTTCCTTCCTTAAGTCAATAAATTTACGTTTCAAAGGTACAATACTATTATGTACTGTGTAAATTTATGTAGGAGATGAAGTAATACTACATATATTGATTGAATCTATTGATCCAGCTGGACATAGCATCATAAAGACGTTCCCTGGAATCGAATACGTTGGGCCGCACACGGCAAGGTCGCGCGATATCGCGGCTCGCAGGCGGCGCTAAGTCGTGGGTGCCCGTGAACCTGGCCGCGGCGCGGTAAGTCCCACACGGGGTTATGCAACGACCTTCATGTTCACAGCTTCACCTACGTCGACGCGAGCCGCCGCGTAATGTACGCTAAACTAGCCGGCCGAGTCGCCGAGCACAGTGCCGAGCCGTAACAATATGCAATACAAATGCATATTGTTGACTGCCTCGGTGGCGTAGTTGCACTGCATGCGCGGTACGGCAGCGCTCTGAGGTCCTGGGTTCGAATCCCGGGTCGGGCAAAGTGTGATATTTGTTTTGTTATTTTTTATTGTAGTGTTTATTCGTAATAACATCATATCGACATCATTTATTCAACTAATCCCATTAACGCATAAACGAATAATAATATTAATACACTCGTGTGTTTAATCATGGTATATTGGTTCCTAAAAAAGACATGACGAACGAAGCCCCGACGAATATTTTTCTACAATAATATTGTCATCGCAATAGGGAGCTACACAAGTTAGGCACTGCATACCTTCGCATAGTTTAATAATTTATCTAATAGGTAACAAAAAATATAACAGTTCTACACTCAAATGTACAATCACAGTTGCGCAAGATTTTGTATAAAAATAGAGAGCCTACCCTTCTATTTATTATCTTTTTGGTAAAATACCATCATTAATCGAGCAAATAAAAACCGATATGGACCAACAAATTTGTTTTTCCATAGAGCCGTATCTAGTGACATTAAGATAAATTGACACCTCGGACACTCTTAATTGATAGCCAACTTCTATTAGAATAATAATGACACTGACCATTGAATGCCACTCAGCTCATTGCACCATACTGCCAATAGTATCTGATGAGCCTGACATTAGCTGCGCTGACGACAATTGCCGCCGGTGCTGCTAGTTTCTTCTTTCCCATTTCCCATTACCTCCAACGACCACGAGCTGTACTGCTCACTTACCATTGATATTCAATATGTATGGCGAAATTAATTGCAATTTTTTTTACAACTTCCTGTCTGATGCTAATTAATAGTGATTAAAAAATCACAAAGCTTTGAGCTTACGCGATAGAGATGCTCGGGACGGAGGGCCAATGATCGCAAAAACGAACGAATTTTTTTTTTCAATATTATGTCGGAATATGAGCTCCTTTACTAGCCTATATATTCAAAATATGTATTTTGTAAGGAATGTTGTATCTGAAGAAACGGTTTAACCTTATTATTACCAAATAAGAAATGTTAAAATATATAAACGGTATATATACCTACCTACAAGGAAAAAATAAGTCGGTAGGTTTTGACGAAATGCAATATTTTATACAAACCACCGCTATAGGAATTTATTTAAAGTGTGCAAATATCGCGATACTATCAGAATGATCGACCAACAGGCCTACATAAAAACCACATGCCAGTTTATAACTCCGCCTTTCTATTCCGCGCCTCGTCATCGTTCTATTTTTATTTTTAACTTGTAAATAAAACGGGTGAATTTTATAGTTTTTTCGTGTTTTCATCCGTGAAATGGCAAAGCTAAGTCACATAAACGAGTTAGGTGAACATTGTCACAGGTGAGGGGAACAAAAAGGCTTTGTAGACTTTATAATATAAGTGAAAGTTTGTTTGTAGATTTATTCCAAGAAATAAAGGTTCGACAGGTCTTTTTGTTTAGAAAGCGTTTTAGTGTCGGACACGTGATTCGGCTGTATATTAAACCGGAAAACCACATGCGCGTGAAAAGTCTTTTGTTGCAAAAAAAAGAACAACAGCCAACATATCTGTTGTTACTTGCTAATGTGAATATTTCCAACAACACACCACGGTATTTGCGATGTACTCCTTAAGTACCGAGACACCTTCTGTTACGTAATTACGTGAAATCTGTGACGTTGCTATGATTTATATGGAAAGTAAACATTTCAATTTAAAATATGTATTGTTACAGAACTAACAATGTAATTATGCGTAGTTATGCAATACTTCAATTACAGAGAAATCGATAATCAGTGGAAAGTAATTAGAAATCCTTTTAGATATGAAGTAAATGAAAGAATTTATCTGAAAGCTGTGTCACGGTCGGGTGAAAGCGTTGCGGTCACTCTACACCGGGGAGGTAATAATTACCACTGTCTGCTTGAATGTCCGACATAAAAACCGCTCCGGGACATCTAACAATGGACTCCTGATACCGACAGCCGACACAGGACACCGCGGACCAAGTTTAATTATCTGTACCGGTTCAGTATCGACCTTTATTATTTGAAATCACCGGGTAACGTAATTTATTATTAAATCGTATAGCCAAGTGTATTTGGGTATTAGTAGTAGTAATATATGTAGTCTATAATATAAACAATATACTACACCTATATAATATAGAGTGTATAGAGATAGATACCCAAATCGCAATATTTTTGGCTGAAGTGAAGAGTCACGGGCGCCGCGCGGTGACAACCCATTAGATTATACCATTTATGCTATAAGTACAGCTAAACAATATCACTCATAGTTATAGTTTTCTAAAACTTAGATGACAGGAAAAGTAAACGGTGAGGTAATAACTTTAGGACAGTCAATTTGATGACGGAAAATTATAATCGATTGTGACATCAGACTAACAAAAACTCCTCTTGCTCGGTGTAGGTGTACTTAAAGGTGTCAAATTTTTGGAAGGGTGAAATAGTGATTTTGACCTGTGAAGGTCTGCCTCACTTACGTACAGTTACTTTTAACTATACCAATGTTAAGTTGTTACATACCCCCATATATTTTAATAGGCTTTTGTCTTGCGTAGATAATATGAAGTGATTTTATAATATGGTACAAATGGTAATGTAGAGAAAACAAAAGTGCAAATAAAACTTGCCGCGAGCCACCCACCCTTCGTCTGGCACCAGACGGGTATTATCGAACTGTAACGAACGTAAGCATCGGATCCTTTTACCGCTACGTTTGTAGAGCCGTAGCGGCGCGGTACGGCGGGAGCTACGCGCGCGCGTAATACTTACGTGCCCGCCCGACCGCTCCTGTGGAAACTGAACGCCGCGCGACGGCGACTTACTTGTTGCTTTATTATTAAATTTTCTTTCTATAATCAAGCAAAACAGTGATCCAACGCCTGTTGGTTTGCGCAAATTAGAAAAGTGAAAAAGTTTGTCAGTCTTACAAAGTCTATGGGTTACGTATTAATTTGCGAAATTGATTTAGAGTTTACAGATTTTGCATCACTGTATTTACTCTTTCCCATTCATAACATTAACCCTTACGTCTGGTTTAACCTGAAATTGGTTTTTACTATGCCTTTAACCATAGCCTGTGTTGGGGCCAGACCAAACTCTGGGAGGCGGTGGGTATTAAAAGGACGTAGAATAGAATAGTATTACTATATTAATACCTATGAGGATAACGTTATCAAATAAGTGAAAATATATATTAATAACAACAACTAACAACTATAAACTTTGTCAGCGCGCCAATGTAGCGGCCGGAGCAGTCTGTTAACCGATTACCGAGGTCTCCTTTGTTCCACGTCCAGCGAAAACAATGACGGCAACACATTTGATTATTTTGTTTAAAAACACAATTCAGCTTGGAAATTTGTGAACGATATGTTTAACATGTGACAGTCCTGGGCCCTTATTCTGTATGGTAGTGTAAACGCGTAACGCGGCCGTGTCATGTTATCTGCGAGAAATGTGCGTGGAATGGTATTCTGTAAGCCAAATTTCTATAGTCCTAAACATGATGCGTTGTGTTACGTGCTTGTTACGCACTGTTAAAATAATGTGCGAGATAGAGAATAAGGCCCCTGATCTCATCAGATTGTGATTTGCATGAAACTCGAATACACAACAAATAAATGAAACTTAATATGGAATAAGATTTTACGCAGCATAATAATAATAACTCAATAAAAAAGACATTAAACAGTATAGTTAGTTACAGGCTGGACATTAGAACCAAATTTGTGTTCCACATGTAATTACCGATTGGTAATCAGTCGTTATCCTATTTGAAATGTCCGTGTGACAAAATGTCACAGCGTCCTTAGATACTAATACAAAAATAACATATTTACAGATGCTAATACGGGCATTAAAATGTGCAAATCACACTACGGAAAAAATATAAAGTATTTTGCATTGGTGTTGTGTTATTTCACGTTACATTGAGCAACCATCGCATGGATGCAAAATTATTATATGACATTCTTTCCAATGTCCGCTCTAAATAATCTTAATACTCTTTACTCAATAAGACGTCCATAGCAAACACCGTGAAACTGCGGCTTTTGTTTTTATTGCTTTGAATGACGAGACGAGCTTACCGGTCGCCTGATGGTAAGCGATACCACCACCCACAAATAGTCGAAACACCATCCAACACCTTGAATTACAAACTATTGTTTGGTATTTCACTGCGCTCGCCAAGCTAGGACATGGGATGTTAGGTCTTTTTATGTCCAGTAGTGATACTGGCTACAATGTCCTTCAAACCAGAACAAAACAGTGACTACACACTAGTGTTTGGTTACAAAAATAGACATTGCAGTGGTACCTACCCACGCTAACTCTCACATATGAGAGACCTACAACCAGTAAAATTACTTAATATACTTTAACCAGAAGAAAATACAGATAATTTCATTTTTCCATATTATGTTGTCTACTCCATACGCCTTACCCAGAGAATGATGAATGAAAAAAAAATCAGGTTCTAGCCATTATTTCTTTAAATTATGAATAAGTACCAATAACTATAATGTGTATGTAGAAAGCCTTTTAGTCCATGCGGGATTAACCCTTCTCCATCTCTACTCTCCGCCCCCCGCTCGGCCTGGAGACGGCCACCAAACAAGGCATATTCGGTAATAGCATGTATGATTAGTTACCAAACAAATATGATTGCCAAACTTGTAAGACTAACAATTGTGCCACAAGCCCCGTCCGGTCGGCGGAGATCAACACCACGCTCTATAAATATTAAATTTATATGTAAACAAATACTTTAGGATCTGTAGCAAATAAAAAATATCACAAAATACTTAATTGACAAAATAAATATACCTTTACAAAATATGGGTAAAACAGAAGATCATGTATGAGATTATTTAGAACATCATATTAAAATTTAATGCAAAATTACATTGTTTGAATTCCATTAAGTACTTATGCCACAATTATTGCATAACATAATGAGAAAAATAAATATACGCTAGTCATAATATGCTAATGTCTAAACTTATGTCAATTAAGAATTTAAAAGAAAGATAATAAATGTCATTTTATGGGTAGTCCATAACATTATGAATGTTGTTCCATTAAAAACTCTGTTGTAATGTAAAACACTTTATACACTACAAAAATTATTAAATGTTTTTTTGAATATTCATAATATAGGCATGTTCAATTTAGTAACGCCGATTTTTATGAATATATACGACTACATTCTTATCCAAAGGTAACGTTATATAAAATGCAAGATAAGACTGTATTAATCCATAAAATAAAACAATTATTAACCTATATGAATCAGGTTAAATTATATTATACTTGCTTGATTTTCATACTGAGTATCACAAATAAACAGCACCTTTCCTCTTCTCCTCCGCTCCATCTTTTCTTTAACCAGACACCTACTGTAGTGAAAGAAGAAAGATAGAAAGAAAAACGATTTATTTAAAGATTCAGAAGGCAATGCGCCGATTCGTAATTGATTGACAAAGCAGTTTCTCGACAATACGTGTATGTGCAGAGAGCACGTACACTGATGACGTCACAACACTTATGAGCTGCATGAGCCATGACATAACTCCTATTTAAAGACATGCGGCTGACATTGTGCCGGGACAAAAGACACGTGGTTATAAAGAAATTGATGTTAGGGGGATGTGCCAGTATCGATTCCTCTCAGCATGTTCGCGTTGTTCTAATTTACCTAAGGAACACCTTACATCGTTTGTTTCTCCTCTATCCATAAAATATACCTTATGGAGTCGTGGTAAATACAGTGACGTGAGACACTTACTCGAATGTGGAACTTTATTAGTCACTAGCTTCCGCCCGCAGTTTCGCTCGCGTGGATTTCGGACTTCAAAAATGGAGGAGGTGCTCAATTTGTCGGGATGTTTTTTTAATGTATGGTGATATGCAGGTGGTCCGATTGTCCGGTCATTTCCGTGATACATGATTTCTGTGTAGCTTTAACCATTAAGGTTGCACACGCGACGGAAGCTTAAAAAATGGAGTAACTTCTACCGTTTTCCCAACATTTCCCTTCACTGCTCTGCTCCTATTCATTGTAGCGTGATGAAAAGTATACTATAACCAGCTCAGGAGTATGAAAAATAATTGTACCAAGTTTCGTTAAAATCCGTCGAGTAGTTTTTGTTTCTATAACGGTTATACAGACAGACAGATAGACAAAAATTTTACTAATTGCATTTTTGGCATCAGTATCGATCCCTAATGACCCCCTGATAGATATTTTGGAAATATATTTCATATACAGAATTGACCTCTCTACAGATTTATTATAAGTATAGATAATAAACATCGAAAAAAAATCACGAGTCTCGTCGCGTACAGAAAGCGGACAGAAGACGGAACTAGTAATTTGGCCAGATTAGGATGTTGAGACTAACTCGGACCCGCGGGACCACGTCTTGTGAACGGTAAGGAACGGTGAGAAGCATTATAATTGACCAATTATACTTGGCAAAGTGAGAATTTGTTTTAATAACTTTTCGGGGTGAACTTCTATGAGGGATCGAGTTTATAACGGACCGGAAAGTCGGGGTAATTCAACACATATTCGTAGTCATGATGCTCGTCAATGGGTTTCAAAGTATGAGATAGTGAATGCATGAGTTTACGAACCATTCGATAGCTTATAGGCATCAGTAGGTGTTGTTATCGACTTTCGGTTGACATGACAACGCCTGTCTCGCCCAGTGTCGCGGCGCGATCGTTTTCGGAACTATATTATAATAACATCACTTTTAACCGTTAATAAATTCGTTAATTTTATATTTATAAGGGACAGTATTGTTAAATTGATTAATTGTAATTGTAAGTGTTAGGCAAATGTTTGTAGAGCTGTCGCAGTTTGCCATGGTTTAACGCGTATACTGAGTAAGATTTACCACTAACATGTAAACTAAAGAGACAGGAGAACGGATACTCGGACACTCAAAGGATTCAAAATTGAAACGATAGATGATAACCAAAAGTGCATCAGTCATTTTAGGGGCGATAGCGATTTGTACCGGGCCGGCAGTCTTTGTGAGTGATTTATGATTCCAAATACACATGAATTGACTAGGAGGGAAATTGTGTTATTGCGGAAGCATTACACGCTTACAATCATGGAACGGAATTAGCTTCGCAAATCGTGGTTGCATTAATCACATCCATATTTGCATTCTACCGTACACACGAGATCACTTTATGACGTATTATTCCCGTAAACGGTAGGTCGGCTTATCACTCAAGAGCACAGGCGCAAGGCGCTGAATGTAAATGTTAATGTGACGTTGAAATATAATCAACAAATATTATGATGGCAAAGAGACGCAGTTTGGTAGTGAGCGAGGAGCGGTGCGTGGGTGGCGGGTGGCGTTCCTCGCGCGGACCTGTTGCTGCGCGGAGACTCCCCCGCGGTCTCCACGGGGCCCACACAAAATTTCACAGTTCAACTGTTTAATCACACAATTAATCCACTTGTCTAAATCATTGGCTCTCATCGCGGCTATTGAATGGCTTTATGATGTATGCGGACTACAGCCACTACCTTTAACAATGTATTGAATCATGACAGGGTTCCAACGATGACAACTATCTAATTAAAAACCAATAGATTTAAGAAAGTCAAATGAAACCTACATATATAACATGCTAACATATAGTTATAATGAATATATGATGTTAAATATCAGATATAGCACGGTGTCACAGTAACAGGAAAATATATTTCTTTACAATATTAAACCGACAAGTCCATACAAAAGAAATATTTATGTAATCTTATCATCTATGTTTCGGATTAACATGTAGGCTATTTATCCCGTTAATTTGCTTCTGAGTGAAATATTTAATTATAAATCTGTATATTTATTATGTGGATAGCACTATCTTATCAACTTCCTATCTCACATTTATTTCGATATTTCTTTCTTCACCGATTTCCAACTATATCGAGGTCTCTACACTTTTCACATCTTTTCACGAGGATTATTACGAGACAGTGAAATGTACCGTAATGTGTCCCACACTGCAATACACAAAGTGAGACATTGTTATTTACAGTGATCCATTCATTCCAATTAAGTCTGTTAAAATAAAAATTATAACATTGTATAAAATAATGATTTATTATAAAATATGTTGCCAAAAATAGATAGTAATGGCATTACTTTTTGATAGTAAAATATATATATATATATAAATCATAAAGTATGCAAAATTTACTTTACTTCCCCTTTTTGTTTTTATATTTATTTACCGCGTTATATGCCATTAGGTAAGTCAAATCATGACAAACAAAACATTTTTTGAGTATAATATAATTATTGAGCACTCGATACGGCGCTATGGGCCACTACAGTGCTTTAGGGAGTTTTGTAGCGCGAAAGGCTTATCACTCGGGCGAAGCTGCGAGCAACACCTAGTGAATTATTAATTGGAGTTGTTACGAAACGCTGTTTCAATGTTGTTACAATTGTTAGTACTCTTTATTAGAATTCCAGCGCGACTTCTGTGGAAACAATCATTTATCTTTATATGCGTATATTAAACAGTATATTTGAAATTGATGCTTGATTTAAATTCAATATTGTTGTCACATATTTGTTCGTCTCTTTACTTATCTTAACCGGCTATTTATATTAGACACCGAATCCAAATATATAGTTAATACACGTATACAAAATATATATATATTTTGGCTTGTAGTGGCATTTAAAGTCGTTTAGTTTAAATAAGTTCATATTTTGTACTTTTTTAATTTCACATTTTCCAATGACATAAACAATAGAATTCTATTATAATTAGCTGCAGCAATACCTGCATATTGAACTGTAACATAACCGGTTAAATGAGAGTGTAATGTCTAGCCACTCAAACCATACAGGCGTGACGTTATGTTATAAAATAGTATAAACATTAAAGTACATACATACATACATAACATACAGGGGCTCCCATTGTTGGCACAATAGGTATAATATATTTCTTTTTAATTTTATGTTTTTATTCTTTATTTGTTATTATGTGCACGTTATACTGTTTGCGTGCAATAATAAAATCTTTTCTTTTCTTTTCTTTACATAGATATACGATGGCAGCGATCGCGGGTTGTTTGCTGTTAGTTATTAAAGAGTTGCATTTTCTATCTCTGAAGATATCCATCAGATCTAGATATATTATACATTAAAAATTTCCCTGAAAAATATACATTTAAATAATAAAAAAAAAAAACATTCAAATAGAAACAGTAGTTTACGACTAAATCCCGGATATATAAGTTTCCACACGGGTCGAATACCGAACCTAATTTTTGAAATAGATTAACAAACATGACACGTCCCACTATATTCTTATTTACAAAATGAGAGATCTCTGGCAGGGTCTTCCTGGTCCGGATATGGGTAATATCGTTTTATACCTAATGCTTTATGATAACTATTTTATCTTACTTACTATATAATTGTAAGGTCGAATTTAATATATTTTTGTGTTGACTGCTCGATGGTGTAGTTATAAGTGTACACGGTACGAGTACGAGTACAACGACGACTGTGTTGAGGGCCTGGGTTCGAATCCAGGTCGGGCCAAAATAATTGGGAGTGGGTTTTTCCATCTTAAAAAATTACTCAATCGCAGCTCAGTCAACAAGTTGGCGGTGTGATACCCCCGTGCCTCGGAAAGCACGTAAAGCCGTTGGTCCTGCGCCTGAGCTGTTTCCGGTCATGTCGGATTCCCGTCCTACCGGACTATGAGAGTGAAGGAACAGAGAGTGCACCTATGTATTGGGCACACAACCGTGCACTATAATATCGCCTGCGACTTGTGCGATCTCCGTTGAGATTGGCAGTCGTGGCTGACATTCGGTTAGAAAGGCATCATCATAGTTTCAGACACTTATTTTATATAAATGTTATCTCACACCCCTCTGTGCGCGCAGTGTAATACTACACACATAAAAGAATATTAATCTCTTTTCAGCTTTTCAGTTTGACCACAGACTTTAACCATAAACAACAAAGTATAAATGAGTGTCAAATATATTAAAACGTAGTGATTATATTCTCTTTGAAATACATTGCATGTTAGCGTGTGTAGTTCTTATCATTAAAAGCATTTGTAATGTATAATATTCTATAAAATATTAGCTTTCTACCCTCCTTCTCTACATAAGCTTTTACTGTGTCGAATTTCATAATCCTCCGACTGCGTTATTTTCATAAAAAGAAGTAAAAAGTTTTTGCTTCACTTATTAATATATGGATTATGTCCGTTATATTGACCTTTATAGCGTCTTTTTTGTTTGATATGCAAGTTTTTACATGTTTATAAAGTATATTGCAAAATCTAGCTTCATTGTATTTTGGCGTAACTATTTTTACAGAACCTATCGTTGTTACCGTGGTGTCCGTGTGTTTATATTTCGCGCATACAATAACGGTATCCCGGGGCGCGACCAAATTGATCATATCAGCTCGCTGTCGGCGTCAGGCCGCGTACGACTGCGCGCGACAGTCACCATTCATCGTGACACGCTGTCAGCCAAATATTGTTTAGATTAGCCACTCTAAAACCAATGCTTTGTTAAACAACTAAATTGACAACTAGTCCATTGAAAAGTTTCATTTTGGGGTTGCGTTTTTTAGAGGACGCAAATTTATTTTTTTGAAGTGTAGGGGGGGTCAGTGTAAAGCTAAAACCAAAGCCAAAGTTTGTGGGGTCGCCACCCTTGTCCCACGGCCGCCATCTTGAAAATAGGGGTTGAAATGGTTTTTACGATGTATCTCTTAAACTATTTATCTGACAAAAAAAATTATAAACATTTTTTGTTGCAAATTAAATTCTCTACAACTTTGGTCCAGTAACCTTTTGTCGTAGAACTATAAATAAAAAAGTTATAAGCGAAAATGTTAAGAAATTCAATGTTAAGTAATGTCAATTGCAACGTCATCAGAACGTGTGTTTATAAGGTTCACAATACTTTTTTTTGTACTCACATTACGTACAACAGAAACCCGCGGTTGTCGGCTTGTACGCGAATTCCTTGGATCCTGAATCGCTTTGGCACAGATGCTTATAAGTCGTAATTCGACATCTCTCATATGTTGATATATTATAATCGTTTATAGATACTTAGGTGCGATTTGTTACAAAATAAAACTTTACTTTTCAAGTTAATTACATTTAATATTTTTTTCTGTCTGACGTCTTTAGTCTGGCGTTTCCAAAACTCGTCCGTCATTCCCACTTCTGTCTTTTCATCTCGCTCACACACTTTACATTCCATTCCAAGCATGACACTAACGTTCCATTCGAACATTTATTTTCTCAAAAGATTCCAAAAAAATACTTGTAGAGAAAATACAGTAATTGAAATATAATACTTAAACCGGTTTAGCTATTATTAATATCGTTTTTAAGATGTTTAAGGTTCGATTATGGCATCGGTGTGGGAGGGAGAATCTAATTTTGCTTGTTAATTGTTTACTAATTTCAATGTTTTATTAAGGAAAAATCCTTCAAGATAAGGCTTACATTCGTTTTTTAAAAGTAGATATAGATTTAGTATCTTTTATGTTCTTTGGCAATTTATTATATATCTTTCCTTTATATCTTCCTGGTAAGAATGCTAGTGTTATATTTATATGATTGAGTAATATTCATTAATTGCGTATATTTGTAAATTTGAACAATAGAAGTTAAGTACGTGTATCGGAATAACACCTTTTAGTTTTCTTTTGTGCTGTTTCAATTTTTTGTAAATTGTTTAAGCTGTTAAATTAAGAAATCAATATATGGTTTAATTAAAGAATTATTGTAAATAATAAATCGCGCATGCCGTGGTAGGCAATGTGCGACAGCTCGTACTGGACCAGTAAGGGATGAAATCTTACTGCATTTATTCTCAATATGAGGCTACTACGAAAGCCGCCTATCAAGAACCAAACCCAGATATTTCTTTTCATTAACTTTAGATAGAACTTTACCATTTAGTATAAGAGCTGAATAGTTACCAACTATTTTGTTTAAAAATTATATATTTAGTTTTGGATACATTGATAGTCAGCAAGTTCGACTGGAGCCATGAGTTTAGCACTTGTAGATCCTATACATGTATAGCAAAGACACGACCGTTGGGTCGCTAGATAATGTCGACGTCATTCCTTATGCTTATTTCGTAAGAATATAGACAAAGCAACTTTAGTAACTAGAGCAAGCATTGTGAAGAGAACAGTGGTTATTTTGCGTTAAAACACTATATTACTGCATAATATTATGTTATTAGTTTTTTCTATCGTAAGTCATGCCACGTCACAATAGACCTTGTTAAAAATATTTATGATTGTTCTTCTATTACTGCGCGAAAAATGGATAACCCAGCAAACATATTTTCAACAAGGTATATTATTAAAGATAGCAGGTGAACATTTCAACAGCTAGTAATTGATTGTGATTAAATTAAAAATCAGGCGAATTGGAGGACGCCGCGGATTTAATGCAAAGGGGGAAGAAAGGGAATAAGGAACCCTGCAATCTCACTGAATTTAACATGCGGTCTTAGTTTTTATAAAGGCAATAGAATATGCCTCCTAAGTGTAGAAAACTTTAGTAAAGCCGTTGCTTCTCATGGGTTGTAACATGTTTGCATTGTGTACCCATGGTAACCGCATCAATGGTTTAGTAGCGACGCAACTAACTTACGAACCCGATGTTGTCCAATGTTCAAATAGGACATTAAACAATAATTCTGATAATTATGTATTCAATCGATATCTAGAATGTGTATCATACACGCATATATTCATCAACAAACCAACAAAAATTGCCACTACAGCTATAGACGATAGTGATTGTAGATGGGAACTTTGACTTGTTCCTGGTGGTGGAAGCATGCGGGCCAGTGACGTCACCAGTCGACCTTCACCCTCGTGTATCGTCTAATCAGCATGTGATATATCAGCATTGAGTAACGCAGTGCGCAGGCGCCGCGTCATTCGGCCCGCTGACGTCGGTTTCCAACCAGTGATTAGATAACATGTTGCAATGTACTCAAGCGGACAGGGTAGTAACGTCACCGACGTGCTCTACAATTTACATTAAGGACATCCTTCAAGTAGAAGGAAATGTAGTTACATAATGTGTTCAATGTTTTTTAAAAATAATAACGTAGGTACCTGCTCAAATTTGCTTGTTAGAAACGAGAAACATCGACATTATTATTTTCATTAATATATTATTTATTATGGTTCCATATTTAGCCACTCGCGATAAGCACTCATTAATTATTAACCTAAATTAAAATATAAATAGTGACGCGCTCTGCCCGCCGCCCCTGCTGACGTCACTCGCTAGTTCATTAATAGCATCGAAATATGAAAACAATTTCGCAATCAAACACACGTGGACTTTAATACGACAGAGATTTGGCAGATACAGGCATCAAATAATAGGATAATGACAGGGGCACTCCGAACTTAGCTTGATGAAATTGGATTCAATGCAAATGCATTTTACATTCAACATACGCCGCGCAATTTCATTTCACAATTTGCTTCAGTGTACATATTAACCAGATCGCACTCAATCAGTAATATGGAAAATGTTTAGTATAAATACCCTAAAATTGAAAGGAGGTCTCGTCGATTTTAAAATTCGTAACAGCTCAGAAATTTACTGATTTCATAGCGCTTTGTATTGAGTGCGAAGGCACAATATGCTTGTCTTGTTTAGGTGTTATTTTTTGGTACTCATAATACGAGACTTGTGATGCGTGGGGTCAGCACTACATGTTTATCTTTATATTATTAAAGATCAAGTATATATACAACAGCTGTCTCGGGAGCACACATATTCATGCAACATTGGCTTTAATACTCAAGGTGCTATTCTAGTTGTGACATTTTGGGATAAATCGATATAATTTGAATTTGAACTACGGTCTATTAAATTTACGCGTAATTAATATTACTTATTACAAGTGATTACAATATATTGTATCCAGTGCAAAGTGGCGAATAGCAAAGCCATTTATTTTAATACGTATGAGTTGTGCGCGGGCGCAGTACACTGCGTGGCAATACATTTGGGAGCAAACACATCGTAGTTTCTGGAATTTTACATATGCATAAGCCATATTGATGGGATACAGTTGACATGATATTTTCACGTAACTTTTATAAAGGCCATGAATAATGGATATGTTATACATAATAATGTAAATATTTTAAATCATATTTCTGAGAATAATTTCCGAATGTATTTTTCTGGAAGAATTCACATCAATCCACGAGGTCGCATGAATTGTTATAGTGAACTCTAGACTTGCGATATTTTGTTTTTATAAGTAGTAAAGTAACGCTGTGCACATTATGCTACGTCCAGACGTCATAGCCTTTTGGCAAAAAGTGCGCGAGGGTGAGTAACCACAGCAATATGTGTATAGTCGTATGTTATTATTCCTAGTTCCCATTTCTTTCCCTTCAATGCCAATACTGCGCCGATGATTATTGTGGTATTTTTGGTGTTTGTGGCGATGGACTACGCTTAACATCAGATGACCCATTAAGTTTATTTTTTAGCCTTCCTATTGTTCATTTTACATTACATAATCAATTAATTAGGCTCGTGACCTTGTTGATAGCGTAAAAAAATCCCCTACGTTTTCCCAGTCATTAGTGCTTACAGCTTCAACTGTATCACTATGCGGCGGAGGTCATTATCAAAAGAACCATTTAGTTGTTAACCGAACTCGTATAATAAAATAGAATGTTGTTTCAAATACCTGGCGTGGCGGAACCGCGTCATGAGGCGGTCGGCTGCCGGCCGCCGCAGCGCGCGCTACCTGCAACCAAACCCACCACTCAAACCTACAACTCCAACCATACATGTCATCTCGTTGAGAACGTCCTTCAGTGTTGAGGATATTATGGGCAAATATGGAGACTAGAATGCTTTTAAAGAGTTAGTAGAAATGCTTTTTAGGTTAAGTCTATAAAGCGGACTTTTGATGCCCAGAAGAGGCCACCGCGAATAATATCAACATCAAAACGCAATCAATCGAATATCATCTCGTCACACTAAAACGATCTAATTCGTGTGCTCCAGCATTTACTTTAAATATGATTACTATTTTATATTGTTATTTTGATGCAATTATTTTATGACAGATACATTCGTGTAAAAGACCAAGTAACAATAGACTGTAAATCTCTAAAATAAATAAAATAATTTCTTTGATAAGTGGTTGTCATTATTTTAAGGACCGTACTGAGGTCATCCCACCAACGGGTTACGACCCCCGGCTCAGGACGGTAACTGGGAGAGGATGACTCATGGCCGATTTATGTGGTAGTTGTAGTTGCTCTTGATAAGTATAAAAAAAAACTGTCCATTGATTGCTTTGGTTTATTTTTACAAAGGTGTAGTCTATTGAACCGCGTTAAATGGAGCCGGCCGTGTTCAGTTCTTGCAGTCCAGAGGACGATATCACTCTATTTGCAGGAGGCAATCATTCTACAACACTGCAGGACTTCGTCGCCGAGGACCTCGCCGCGTACCCCTCCCGCCGACCCTCCTAATAGTTCGGGCCCGCCGACCCTTGTCAGACTAGCAGAGTAAGTAGTAAAAACAAGGTATAGCTGACATATACAAACACCACGTAATTACCCCATTCATGCTTATAGCAATTTCGTGAGCATTGTCGGTGTTACGCTCAGTGCGAATACAAATGGAAGCCAGCAGTCGACACAACTTCCTCCACGAACAACTTTTCTTACTAACATAGTGAATTATTAAACAATCATATACATTGTATATTTCCGAACTTACCAGCACTTGTAGGCCTGCCATCGAATAAGTCTAGAGAAATATATAATAAACAGTAGAGTGTATATATTTAAACGAGCTATCCGTACGAAATGTGCGCAATAAATCTGAATTTAAAGCAAGTTTCACTATAAGCTCATTCAATTAGGTATCAAAAATTAAATCAACTTCAGACAGTTTGCGATGATATTTGTATGTTATAAATACAAAGTTGGTAATTCGTGCACAAATAATTACAAACCTATAATTACGCAAGTGATATTTGTCACGCAACATCAACCCGTGCATAAACATAATAAATAAATAAGTGATTATTCGCAGCGCTGCTCGCAACCAAATCAATTTCCTTTGTGCCGGACGTGCCCATTACACGCGAACTAGAAACTGAATTTAAGACTTAGCAGTGGCCACTAAGTAGCGCGGAGTTCACGTAACCTGCCGCCTCACATTGACAAACGCTCGTGTTTAGAATCTAACTTGCAGCTCCGACCCCTTACAATAGTAAAAACTTTTTGTAAAATAAAATCTAGCATCAATTATAAATAAATACCTAAATTAATTTTATAACTTGCTGATAATTGTCCTGGGAGTTGAAAAATATGTACATTTTATTTAGTGTCAAGGTTATTTTCCTAATTTATTTCTTAATAAAAAAATATATTGCCGGCCCCAGTGTCACCGATCATCGACATAGGTACATGAGATCTGAAGAAGAGCTAACCATAAACTTAGGAGACAAAATAACAAACCATTTGAACGTAGTCACAAACCTACAGACCGCATACTTTACAATAAATAATCACGCACGCAGCTCGCAAGTCCGAACCCTAAACCCGAAACAATTCCTTTCGATGACTCCGACCTACGAAGACCACTAGAAGGGACTACATAAGTGTTTGTGAAAACAGCAGACGACCTAACGGCCCACCTGATAGTAAGTGGTCACCGTCGCCCAAGGACTTCGGTAATTCCCGGCGCTCACCGAAGGCGTTGCCTACCATTAAAACTTTAAGCGTAAATATTGGAAATAAGCCACTGGGTACTTTTGTTTCTCGACGGACGATTCGCCCGCTTTGTCACACGTCGCCCATGAGCTACAGTATTCCAATGACTTTGCTTTTTACACATTGTTAGGCTTCTCGTCTAAATGTACCGTTATTGTTATGTTGGCACGCGCTGGCGAGCGCGAGTGACGCGCCAGTGACGTGTATGCTGAGGTGTATTTCGCCGAGAGTGATGCGACGTGCGAACGGAATGGGACGCGCTGACGTCGCCTCGGTAAATTGAATGTATACGAGTACAATATATATATAATAAGATTAATTATATATTTTTTGGAAAGGTATACCCAGACTGCAGTATGACAATATTAAATGTTTGAGTATTGAAATTGTAAAATATAATAAGAAGCTGTATGGTCAGGGGGTTAATCTCAGTGTTAGCGTATCAAATGATACACAATGTAGCGAGCCCCGTTCGTCTGTGGCCGCTGTTTTCTGTAGATAATGATGAACCACGCGCGCGTATTTTCGGGCGCCACGCCGATGCGGCTCCGCGCCGGCTAACGAGTTTAATCGTCTGATAACGAGCCGCAACAGGCTTTCGGATTATCTTCTGACCGCAACGCCGGGGACGGTCCGAGAGCACAGGCTCATCAGAATACCGGTGCATTTTACATAAACTAAATCACGGGTTCATCGTCACAACTCTGAAGCTGACCGGAGTGATCAACATTAGGGAAGATGCACCGCGGCTGTTGCTTTGCCAATACACGGACTGAAGTCAAAGCAATATGAAACGGAGCCACTTACCACGACGAAAGCGACATATATGTCATTGGGTATATAGAAACGCGCTCATAGAAATCTTACAAGTGAATAAAAAAAACATCACGAATTGACTGCGGCATCGACATAATATAGGCTTAGAACATTCCGCTTGATTCCTCATTGATAATCTAGACCCAGTAACAATTAAGGTAAAGTATAATGCCTATCTTATCCTTATATTTGTTTTCTTGTAGGTACTCAATCAGACTTGCTAATTATTAGAGCAGCTAATTACACAAAAATCTTCCCATGATTGTGGGTGTCAGTAGTGTCATCGGTATGTTTGTGTACCTACTGTGTAACTGTATATAATAATCTACACATCTAAATTAAAAGTGTTGCTCATTGAATGCGCGTCCTGCGGGGCGCGAGGGACCCTGCGCCGCTGGCGGATGCCCGGACGTGCAAGTGAGCTGTGTTACATACATAGTGTCATACATATCTCAAACAACGAAATGACGCGCCGCGCCAGCAGCTCGGTTGACACGTGTCATCACAGCACGTAGGCTTTGTATTCAGGTATAGCAAATAGCTCTACTAATTATAAGGACTCGGCTCTACGCTCCTAACACCTCACCTTTCAAAATTTAACATCGCTACAGTGATTCTTATCGATAAACAACAATGTAAATTATAATATATCGCTTTTAGATATAAAAATATGTTATCAACCTAGACGGAGTGAACACGAAAGATCTAGTCTACCTGAAATATTTATTTCCAACTAGATGAGCCGGTTAACTTGGTATCACCTGCTATTTTTTTTTTATAATTGTTGATCAGCTAACATCAATCTTAATGATACCTTTGAATTCCTATTCATTGATGTCAATAGAACTGGCTGCATCGTGTACCATTTAAATTTCGTTAGGTTATTAAATAAAACTTGCTTGTAAATAATCGCAAAATGTACCTGAATAAACATAAACCAAGTATTTTCTTAAATGTTGACTACCTCAGTGCATGCGCGGCATGATACCGCTCTGCGGTCTCAGGTTGGAAACTCGGATCGGCGTTGTGATATTAGATTTTTCTGCTTAATATCAGCCTGGAGTCTAGAATTTGTGCCCGATATGGTGATAGGCCTCTATCCCAGCATGGAACGTAACCAAAATGGCGGAAAGTGGATGACCTGGTAACATCGTTACCTACCGCACATTCACCTCATCCTTTACCCTATAAAGGATGAGGTGAATGTGCGTGTTTACTTAAAATCCGCAATGTAAGTATGACATATCTATAATAATAATAAATAATAATATCAGCCCAGTATTATATACTCGCTCACTGCTGAGCACGGGCCTCCTCTACTACTGAGAGGGATTAGGCCTTAGTCCACCACGCTGGTCTAGTGCGGATTGGTAGACTTCACACACCTTCGAAATTCCTATAGAGAACTTCTCAGATGTGCAGATTTTCTCACGATGTTTTCCTTCACCGTTAAAGCGAACGACAAATTCACAAAGAATACACACATGATTTTTTAGAAAAATCAGAGGTGTGTGCCCTTGGGATTTGAACCTGCGGACATTCGTCTCGGCAGTTCGTTCCACACCCAATTAGGCTATCGCCGCTTTATACTTATAATAAATATCTATACTTATAATAAATCTGTAGAGAGGTCAATTGTGTACATGAAATATATTTCCAAAATAACTATCAGGGGGTCATTAGGGATCGATACTGATGCCAAAAATGCAATTAGTAAAATTTTTATGTCTGTCAGTCTGTATAACCGTTATAGAAACAAAAACTACTCGACGGATTTTAACGAAACTTGGTACAATTATTACACAGAAATCATGTATGGCGGAAATGTTCTCCTTAAAATTATATAAAAAATATCCCACGACAGCACATGGTTCCCATCTTTTATGGTTAACTCACAATAACACGTGTAACTCCCGATAGCTTAGCAGTTCGAAGCTTTCTCATTATATTTGTCTACTCTTACGTTTATAACACTCTCAGTCATCCCTAATTAAAAAAGTTAACATTATTAAATATTCCATAAAAAGAATCATAGAAATCGGTATAGAAACACCCAAGTTATACATGAAATACGCTAATAATAAGCCATCACGCGTGAATACTGAATCATGCTACATACTTCCTTCGATTTCACCAAGATCCCATCATCAGACCCTGACCGGACAATCGGACCACCTGCATACAACCATACATTAAAAAAACATCCCGACAAATTGAGCACCTCCTCCATTTTTGAAGTCCGAAATCCACGCGGGCGAAGCTGCGGGCGGAAGCTAGTATTTTAATAAGGCAACGACTGCAAAATAACTATTTAAGACCGTATATTATCAAGTAAAATTATTTTTCGGTTTGTAGTTGTATTGAAGTCGTTTTTATTAGTAAAATAACAGATCTAATTGAACCTAATACAAAAAACCCTAATTTATTTGGTTTTAAGGAGTTCCCAGGTGCATTATCGAAGTTCAAGGTCAAATAACCATATTCTTGATATAATAGGACGTTGAAGTTATATGAATCCCAACACAAAATTATCATCAAAGTCCTGTTTGATATTAAAGAATTTCGAAATATTAAATATTTGTCCGCTGATATTCATATCGATTAGTGGAACTCTAGCTATATGAACATCGATTCTATAATCCAGTTAATATTCACTGTATGTTCGGAATTCTGATTGGATTGCATGATTCACTTTAGTGTGGAGTGACACACTTATCACATTTAACTTTCCAGCCCCCGCGCCGTGGAAGTCGAATAATAAATTAAAAATTATTATTCATCTATAATATTCACAGGAATACAAACATTGTATGCTTATGTAATTATTAGTTATAAAATCTTATTGTTATCATGATCTTAAACTTTTCCAACTACACGACTTATAAATAAATGAATAATAATACATTGATTAGGTCACTTTTTACGTAAATTATGTATGACTAAGGGTGCCTTTATCGATTGATAAAGAATAATTTAACATAACGACTCTATGTACGGGTATGGCCTTGTTAAGTTGTCCGAAATTGTTCCCGGTGCCCTGCATACGACAGCCTTTGTTTCACATTGCCTTTCTTCCGCCCTAATGTCACAAACGCCACTGTCAAAACCGACACAGTCTAACCTACAATTAGCAACAGACACCGCTACATGGAAATTCAATTGTATGCCTGGATTCATGATTGAGGACACAGACACGACGTGATGTAAATACATATCAAATCTTGTTTGAATCATAAAGAGGTCAGATCACTGTGTGTGCTTGAATAACGAAGAAACTATGTACCACAGTATTGTAGCTTGACATCGCTTTAAAGAGTATCCAGCTCTAAATACTATCCACCATTCGACAAATTTCAAGTGTCATGCCTTGTTATGACAGAAAACTTTAATTTAGATAAAATTTGAAATTAATTAAAAAGAATCTTCCCTTAAGCGACGAATTCATGTCTACAATATTACAGAATAAAACGTATGTATTACGATTTGTGGAGGGCACTCGAAATTGGCAACTTTTTCAATTCTACTATGCCAAATGTTTATTAATATATGCTCAAACATTCGCGTAAGTTTGGCGGGTAAACACTCAAGCGCGTCTGCTGAGCAGCATCTTTGCTGGGTAGTAGTTCGGCCCGGAGCATGTGGTGCGGTCCGGGACGCAGGGGACACGGGCCTCCGGCTCCCTATACACATAGTCTATGTAGATACTTGGTCCCTCGTATGCGAGTCTATCTGGTTATATATCACCGCTGTCTTGAACCGGGCACAGGCGGTTGTGTTCCGGTTTAATCGACTTTGTAACCCGTGTATTGAGTCACTTGAAATGGAGACGAGTGCAACGCATTACAAATGTTAAGAAGTGTTACCAAGCAGTAGTGATGGCATTTAATTATATTCATTAGAGTGCGAATGTTAGGGCCCCCATATGATTAATTTGCCACGGACTTTAACAGTGTAGTTATGCTAAGATCCCGAATATCTCGCTTTTCTATCGCTGTCGCCACGTGTGAGTCGTATGCACAAAGGCACCAGGCGTCTGATGACACAAATGATCAGTTCCATAATAACAGTTGAACTTATTTGCAGTATGTCAACAATGACATGCCGCCGACCACGGCCCGGTTCCGCCACGGACTTGATATTGTGATATTTTATAGTTATGTTAACATGCACGTATGTGTGAATGTGTGCATACTATTGTGTGCATATTTACTTACAATGTGGAGTTCGAGATATTATTTAAAAAGCGTGTGCCATCGATTCCGTGCTATAAATAGAATTATTACAAACATGAGCTTAGAGAATCTTTAGTTAATTTCGTTTGGAGTCCATGTAATTGTATAATATGACAACGAAGAAGACCCCTTTGAGATTTACACTGCAAAGCCAGTATGGTATATTATACCCTAGACTGCACGGGCTGCTGAGCCGAGTAAATCCTTATGAAGTCCGCGATCATCCTCCGAGTATCGCGAGAAAACCCGCTAGTATTGACGGCGCTTATCATACTCTATTTGCAATACAACAACTAATTACACACAGCTTTTTACGCGAGCGTATAAAATATTAAAATTTAAAAAATGTAAACTGTAACACTTGTTTTTAAATAACATGCCAATAATAAATGATTCTGTTCATCATAATAGTCATACGTAATAATAGCCGGTAACATTGACTACGGTGTATATTTAACATTTTTATCGGCGTTTGGAAACACGATTACTCGTGTTACAAATCATTTTTGTTATGAGTAAGCAATTACTTAGTCCCCGGTGCCACGCGCTAAATCTCGTATTGCCTAAGTGTGAATAAACCCTAGAACATAACACACTACCTGTGTTGTATCTACTTTAGTTTTGAATTAACAGAAAATAGACATTTGGCTGGAAATTTGCTGTGATTAACTGAAAAAGTGGTTATAAGTTCAAAATTATGTATTTAGAATAGAAATATATATATATTTTATTGCTGCCTTCACGAGTTTATTGATGTCAACTAGGAGCTCGGTCATCAAAATTTAGATGAGTCTTTTCATTAATGTTCTTTTTTTATTGCAATAGAATGACGAGACGAGTACTATGACACTCGCCTAGTGGCAAGCGGTACGATCGTCCATGAACAGAAGCAACTCCACACAGGACTTTGTACCACAATGTACTGCGCTCGTCACCCTGAGACATATGATGTATGTCTTATAATGTCCAGCAGGTAATCACGCGCACTGGCTACAATGTTCTTTAACACGCGTTTCCATTGCGCGGGCATGCCTATTATCTTGGGTCCAACTCAGGTTTTGAGTTTTCTAAGCGTTACTATAAACTACTAATAAATATTCGAAATAAATCTTCCAATGTCTCCTTCTGATTTAACTACCCCTAACGAAAGAGATACCCCTAACGAGCGTTAACTCTATTAAATAATGAAACATCCTTGTTTCTCGGAATTTTGGCGCGAAATTTAAATTAAACCTACATAGTTTGGCAATATATTTGCCCGGTGCGGTGCATGCCCGCTATTTTTTGGTCGAAACAGGCATTGGGGCGATGGGTATCTAGGCCGACAGATCCCCGAACAAAGGAGACCAACCGTCCTACCACATGCTTAAACAATTTATTACGCCGAAGCCATATTATTGTACAACAGTAAATGTATTATGGTCAGATTCTTGGAATATGACGTCACACATAATTATCCACGTAATCTTTGTGTCAGAAGAATTTTTAAAATCAAATCTTTATCATCTTTACAGATTCGCGACGTTTACTTAGTTTTTTTACTTTAGTGAGCAAAAAATAAGTTAATATTCTTATAGTGTTGCAAGTTGTAACACCAGAGGCTAAAGATTTGATTATGTTGAGAGAGCGGGGTGGCGGTGATTATGCCCGTACCGACACTCGACAGTGGACAGTCAATTGAAACCAAACCTTTGTTTATCTACATGTTGAGCAACAGAACGCGTTAACATTACCTAGTGAATACATTTCAAAATCAAATGCACATAAGAATGATCAGATTTAGCGATAACATGCACGCTGAATGAATGAATAAATCGATTTATTGAATAATAGGAGATGTTAAATGTGTATTGTGACGTCAGAAAACACATCAGTATTGATCTGGGTTAAACAGAAACTACTAGAACTTACATATATATACAAACCCATGCTTTATCCTAGAAGCGGTAAGCAGACGCACAGCCAGGTGAATCTAACAGCATGATATGGGCTCAATTCCTGCCCTGGTTACCTCGCGTGTGGTTCCTTAACACGTCCAAAAGGTAATTACC
This sequence comes from Manduca sexta, assembly GCF_014839805.1. Lineage (NCBI taxonomy): Eukaryota > Metazoa > Arthropoda > Insecta > Lepidoptera > Sphingidae > Manduca > Manduca sexta. Next base: position 1,251,847 of record NC_051141.1, on the reverse strand, counting down.
GAACCTGAGTATCGGAATCAGGACTTAAAACATTTGAAAACATAACCTATTAGTACTCAGTCATTTTTAAACATTCACTCTCAGATCTGGCTGTAAAATTGTACCATTTAGTTAATATGCGTCAATAAATTAATGTTCAAATTTTACTATTATCCTATCCGATTAGGCGACGTGGTCACGTAGCGAGAAAGACCTATTTTTTAATAAATAAAAAACAACCTTAACATGTATCTTTGACACCAAAAAATTTAATTGTCTGCTTTTGTCAATGAAAATATATACTTCAGACCTAAAAGAAAAGCGACCAGAATAGGAGCACTCGAAAAGCTAAGGTTAGCCATATTCAAAGGTCAAGGATCAACTATTCTGATTCAGTCCTTAGGAGTTAACACATGCATATTGAAGTGAGAACACATGAATCTGGGTGTAATTATTAAACATCTAAGAGGTTATTATTTATCAAATTTGTTTTTAGATGATTGTTATTGTATTCCATTTCGTAAAGCTTTAGAATGGTACTATTTTAATTTCGACGCTTAGGAACCTTGAAGTTCGAAGATGCAGAGGGAGCTCATCTAAATCAATAGGATATATATGATTCTTTTTGTGTCAGATGTAATATAGCTTCAATATACCACCATATTAAAACTATTGGTGTTTGACCTTGAACATTTAAAATGCAGAAAGGTACTCCTCAAAATAAAATTGAATGAGAATGTTTGTTTTTATATTTTTATTCTAATTAAATGTATTTTACAACTATCAAAAAGCAGAAAATATAAAAAACACTGACAAAAATCACTAAAGTTCAAAAAATAATTGAACTTTTATATACATGGGTTATAAGGTATTATTATATTAAAACACAAGTCATGTAATCTTCTTTCCAATTTGTGTTTTTATGTTTATATGCACATTTGAATATTTTTTGGATTTGGTGTCTAATTGAATGGCAAATCTACCTGTGTACTATAATATGTGATATCATTAGGAGCACAGGCACAATTTAAGATAGAGTCTCTGAAATCTTTTGTTTTTGTACATGGAATCAATATTTCATATCAAATATTTATATAAAAGAAACTGCATGGTGGTGAGCCAATACAGAAATGTTGTATATCCTTAATATCTCATTTAAACATTTACCAACAAATATTTGAACTTTATTAAATTTGGAATAGATTTGTGTCTATTTCTCTTAGTAACAATATATTAAAATGATGCCTTGTTTTTAAATATGTATAGAATATGTTGAATTCCCAACACTACTATACTTTTTTTTTAACATTTGTTTTAATTTCTCTACAGGTTTTATAGAGTCTGGCATAGGTTAACATACTGCGTGAACATCTCCAAATTATATTGTGCTTAAGGCACTTTTAGTTTAAATTATGTGCATGTTGAGATTTCCTACCTTTGGCTTACATTATAGCTATAAATTACAATATTTAAGTTATTGTAATTGTAGTGTTAAGTCTGCTGAAAAATCTAATAAATAAATAAATTACATATATAATATATTGTGCAATCTATGCATTCACAGTTTAATCTCAACAGCAAGATATATTTGTTGTAATATGAGGAAGCCCAGTGTGTACCTGTATGAGTTTGTGTTTTGGTATCGGTGGAAATGGTTACCACCTTTACAATCTTTTACTGATGGAGAGGCTACACTATCTTCAAGTAAAGTGTTAAAATCAATTTAATTCAATTTAATAATTTTACTTCAAAAATTGGAGAGTCATAAAAGAAAACTAACATAACATAATAATTCTTAACTTGATCAACTGCGTGCATACAAAACATAGTTATATCATTTACATATGTAAATATATAATATAATATAACTAGATAAGATTGAAATCATTCACTGGCCTTGAGTTTGTTTTATTTAGCAGTTGAATTCATAGGCCAGTTGCTATGGCAATGCATTCTCTAAAGCATTTGTTGCTTATTATTCATACTTTCATGATACTTTTAAAATGATGTAGATGGTAAGACACCAACACTATGAGGGCCATGTACTGGCACTGTAGCAACTGGATATATTAAGAGAGATTATAGCGGAAACACATTGCACTAATCACCCTCCCAAGAATATTATGCACATGTGTCAGAATAAAAACTCCATAATTATTTAATATTGGTTGAAGTCTAATACATTTATATATGTATGTAGTGAGGATATTATGACATAATATACAAAGCAATTAACATTATCAGTTGCTTACCACCAATATGGCTGCACATGTGTGCCTCTAGGTTAAATGTATCACTGGCAAACATTCTATTGTATTACTATGGAACATATAATTTTGGAATTCAATGATTCTATGTATTAATATTACCATAGGTTATCATTAGATTTTTTTTAAACATTTTATAATGTTGTTAGGTAGCATCTGGTACAAAATAATATTTTTTAACAGACTATGTGGCAGTCACATTCTTGTCAACTACGGAAGAAAAACATCACTGATTCGAAAATAGTAACTTTATAACGAGAAAAAGGACATCCTTCACGCTGATCAGATGTTAGTAACTTTGGTGCTTCACATGCCAACTTTTAAATCAACATGATCCCGCCAAATGGATATCATTTGAAATTTATGGTACAAACTGATATTGATACTTACTGGCTACGCTTTGATGTGCTAGCCTCGGCGCGAAAATCAGCCATTCCTTGCACAAAACCATGGAAACTTCACGAAGTGCAACTGGTTCCGCGATTCACTCCGAAGTACTGCGCTTGCACACAACGCCAACTTAAAAGTGTTCTACACTGCTCATTAGTATAATAACGTTTCTTATTAGTCTATTGTGTATGAAAACAAATCTTATTAGTTATATTTAGAAAATCACTCGCAATAGAAAAATATTACTTTCGATGTCACAAAACTTTAGAAGTGTCAAAGTCAAACTACAAAGTAGTTACGTTTAGTTTTCTAACCGACTACTGTAATTATTTTAATGATATTTATTTTTAACAGTATCCGTAGTTTAAATTTTTCCTGAATTTAGTTATTTATCCAAATAAATTAAAATTTATTGAAATTATGAAAATAATTAAAATTTGGTTCTAATAGATAAACTAGAATATATTCCGGTAGATGGCGTAAGTATGGAAACAATTTAATACAAAATACAAAAATATAAATTTTTCTCAGGAATAATAACTTGATATGTCTTTAAATATTGCCGTAGAGCTATAGCAATTATAAACAATTGTACCATGGCCTATCAGTAGAACAAAGACAAGTAAATTTGCCTACCGTGAAATATATTGTAATTGTAAGTTTCTATAATACCGCCATCTTGTTGAGTAGACGGAACCAATTGCTGTATCGTTAGAGAATCGAAGTAAAGCATAGTTGCCAAAATATGGAATGGGTTTCTTCCCAAAGAGGGATTCAAACACCATTGTTTTGAGGGTAATAAATTTTTGAAGGAGTCTTTTGGGGATAAGAAAACCGATTTAAAGCGGAAATACACTGTAGTACTTGGGTAAACTACTCTTTTTTAAAAGGTGAGTCATTAAGTTTTATTGTTGCCTATACTTTGAAAGTTTTTTTACTTCGCTTTTGGGTATTATACTTATATAACACATTGCAAAAATCATAGAAATTTGATTCTAAAAAGTTCTCTGCTATCGAGTCTCCGAAGTCTAAGGACTAAAGAGCATTACAATGCTATGGTTCTGAATCGATTCTAAATCCAACGCAAAAAGAACTAATTGGGTAAACGATTCGGCTTACACCTTATTAAGTAATGACTAATGAGTCCATTAGTCATCCAACATCCTATTCATCATTCATCATTATCATCAGCCTTGTATTATATACTGTCCCACTGTTAGGCACGGGCCTCCTCTACTACTGAGAGGGATTAGGCCTTACTCCACCACGTTGGCCTAGTGCGGATTGGTAGACTTCACACACCCTCGAATATCCTATAGAGAACTTCTCAGGTATACAGCAGGTTTCCTCACGATGTTTTCCTTCACCTTTTAAGCTATTGATAAATTCATAAAGAATACACACATAATTTTTTAGATAAGTTAGAGGTGTATGTCCTTGGGATTTGAACCTGCGAACATTCGTCTCGGTAGTCCGTTCCACAACGAACCAGGCTATCGCCGCATTGAAGTCAGTTAAAAAAGATGGTGCCACGGCTCGTGCTGGAAGTGACTATTTATACTGAGAAGCATATTTCCCTAGGATGTTTTAATTAAACTTCATTGATATTTCCCACCAAAGTGAGCTTCGATAAACGATTACAATCTCAATGTTATTATATTCGAATCCGAACATGAACTAACCAAAATAACTCATTTGCAAGTGTAAGCATTTATGTAAGTATGCCAAAATAACTTTTTTTTGTTTGGTTCATTTTTGGGATAGACCGAAAAATGAGATTACGTTCGTTTATTGAAAATAGCGGTTAGTAACATAACACATCGGTCAATAAGTCCCGAGCCCAGTATATAAATGGCGCTGTAACGGATAAATACTATCGATATTCAAAAATTACTGACCTCTATGAAACACATATCAAAATTTCATAACCTTTTAACTATTTGTTTAAAAGTTATAGTGATTTTAGTGATGCTACTTTGAGTATCTCTAAAACAATGGACGAAAAAGAATTTCGAGTGTGGATTAAACGTTGTTTTTTAATGGAAAAAAATACCGTTGAAACAAAAGTTTGGTTCGATAATTGTTATGAGAACTCTGCTCCATCAAAAGCAACAGTTAAAGGTTGGTTTGCTGAATTTAAACGTGAGCATACAGACACCAATAATGCTGAACGTTCAGGACGCTCAAATGAGGTTGTGATTCCAAATAATATAAAAAAGTACACAAAATCGTTTTGGATGATCGTAAAGTGATGTTACAGGAGATATCCGACATTCTAAAGATATCAAAAGGCAATGCCTTTGTCATTTTGCATGAACATTTGTCCATGAGAAAGCTTTGTTCAAAGCGGCTACCGCGTTTGCTCACCGTTGACCAAAACCATTAATGTGTTGATGCCTCAGAGTGCTGTTTGGAGCGGCGAAACCAAACGGATTTTTTCTTGCAATATGTGACAACGGATGGATCCACCATTACACTCCAGTCAAAACGGCAGTCAAGTGAATGGACGGCAACCGACGAAAGGCGTCCAAAGCGACTAGAAACACAAATGTCAGCTGGCAAGGTTATGGCTTCCATGTTTTAGGATGCGCAAGTTATAATATTCATTGACTATCTTCAGAAAGGAGAAAGGATCAATAGCGAATATGATATGGCATTACTGGTGCGTCTAAAACATGAAAAGCACGAAAAAACGGCCTCAAATGCAAAAGAAAAAAGTGCTTTTCCATCAAGACAATGTCGGGTCACACATCGGTCGCTATAATGGCAAAACTGCATGAATTGATGTTTGAGTTGATGTCTCATCCACCATGTTCTCTAGTTTTGGCTCCTAGCGACTATTACCTGTTTGCTGAACTGAAAAAAATGCTTTCTGGAAAAAAAATGGCCCAAATGGAGAAGTGAACGCTGAAACTGAAGCGTATTTTGAAGGGTTAGACAAATCGTTTTATAGGAAAAGTATAGAAATTTTTGAGAAGCGCTGGATTGATTGTATCACTTTTGAAGAAGACCATCTAGATGAATAAAATCGAATTTGGTAAAATAAATTTTTTTTCTTACTTAGGCTCGGGACTTATTGACCGATGTAATATCTAACGTCTTTTATCACCTCAGAACAATTGCTTGTCATTGTTCCGAGATTATCGATAGACTCGTCTTGTGACTTTTTCGAGATTTCGCAAGTCGCGCGAGATTAATTGTAAAACGCTCTTTTTACAGTAAACATTATATTAGCAAAATAATTACAGAATACAATTTTAAACATTCTTTTGACAACGTCCAGCCAGAGAGAATAATAATAGAATAGTCGCCGCGTGACATATCTTCTCTTCTGCCAGCCTGCCCGCGCAGCCGAATACTTCCGGAAACGCCCGATGTCATCGGCTAGGATAGCGGCGCGTAACATCGGCCATCCTGCAAAGTGAATACCAAAGGTATTCACAAAAATAAATTTGAGAAAGCAGAACTGAATCGGATACTTATATTTTAAACATTTTTACCAGTAAATCACTAACTATTTCTGATCGATTAACTCTTTAATAAACCGATCAAGTCTTGCGTATCCACAATATCCAACAACTTATCCATTTTGCAATTAACTTTCACGCTATATGTGTATATAATTTATTTTTCGTTAGTACCTAAACCCTGTTTCCTTACTTTATTCCCAGCATAAAGGATAAAAACGGCATAATAGAAACCACAATACGAGAGTCTCTATCAAAGCTACTAAATGTGTCACATGCAGAAATACTACAGAAACAACAGATCCGACCATTAAAGAACCGGTACCGGAGACAATCTCTGATAAATAAAAGTAGTCAAATAAAACTCCAGGTGCAGAGAACATCAGCAATGAACTTCTCATCGAGAACAGGGACATTATTAACACCTACACTCACATATTATTGACTGAGGTCTTAAGAATAAATTAATTTCAAGTCAGTGGACAACAATTACTATTATACGACTACACAAGAAGATTGAAAAGGACATTTTTTTTTTTATTACTAGCTCTTCTAACCTAATCGATAACATAAGATGTACAGACTCCAAATTAAGAACGGATACATTAGCAACAGAACTGGGTGCACGACTTTCGAGAAGTGAACTCTACATGCAATAAAAGTAAATTAGGAAACAAGTTACATTGTGTTTGAATTAGTAATAACGAATTAGTTGAAGTCACAAATTAGGGACAGAATTTATTATTCCTAGTTTCTTAAACTGAGGTACTTTACCGCTAAAATACAAATTTCTTGAAGCATATTATTGTGGACTGATACATTCGCCACAAAGGCAAGTGATGACTATAATTGATTCGCCGTGTTGGCAAGTTGAAAGTCACTCTGTTATGGAGACGGTTGCCAGAACGAGAATCAGCAAAATTAAGTTTCATTAACAAAACAGAGTTATCGATGTCAACGTTAACCCATTTTTGTAAAATAAAAAAAATATCCGCCATCTCGCGTCTTTATTCAAAAAAACTGATTTTAAATTGAGCAAGTCTAGATTCGTAGCTTTGTAAACTGTGGCACTGGTTATTCACGTGTGAAAAATGATACAGAAACTGCTTCTGGGCTCTCTCACCAATCTCTGAATATGTTCGATGAATGACGGACTCCAGAGAGCATAGCAACATTCAAGATCAAATCAGACGAAACAACTAAAAGACGACAGAGATCTCGGGATCTTCAAAACTTTCGTTTGTTATAACAGAAAACCAATTGAAAGCGCAGCCTACCCCGTAACTATGAGTCGAATAGTCAGTTAAGCCACGCGTGTCAAGACACTTCCTAAATGGGATATTATTAAGACTATAAATCTTAACAGTTTGAATAAATAACTATAGGTCTACAACTTGATGTCGAATATCAACAAAGTCCTCGCTAAAGTGATTCTATATCGCAGGCATAACCAAGACACTGGACCAGATTCAACTAAGAGAACCAGCAGGCTTAACCGTTACCCCAGTGTTTATAAAAAACTGTCACTGGCGATCGAAGCCGATGTGGAGACATGTGGTTTACAATTACACTATTCAAGTACAGCGTTAGCTACACGTGTATGTTCCACTTATATAAACAACCAGCACAGAGTGAACATGGCCAACATGGAATAAAAACAACTACAGCAATTTTCATATGCTTTACACAATGTTGGCAACTCATCGGAACCAGGATTTGTACATAATTTTCGGTAATGTCAATATTACATTCCGTAAATTGGGCGCCGTAAATAGTATCGATACTGAAGTACGCATCCGTCGCTACTTCTACCGAATATGTTTCAACTTTTTTTTTTTATTATAACACTACCTGTAATTTCTCGCCATATAATTACATATATACAAAATGACAATAACTGAACTCTAAACATACTTTTTTTTTTTAACTATTTGATTAAAACATCAGCTTCTAATGACCCACTAAAATCAGAAGACATCCATCTCTGAAGTATCATCATGACATGAATTCCTTGTGCATGTCTGCTCGATAAAACCACGGTTAATATATTTCTACAACTAAACAGGTTAACAGAAAATAACTTATCATAAGCAGTATAATAGATGTCAGTCGTAAGGTTTTATCTGATATTTTACTTTTTTGTTCATAATGTTATTACCAACAATAAACCACCACTACCACCATGGTACACTTCAAAATTGCAGGAATACTCAAAGACAAATACAAATGTTTTTGCAATCTCAGATTACCATTCCCACTGTTTATCAAAAAATTGAGCGAAGGTTAACCAACCAAGCTGAGTGTTACAGCTAGTACGGCAACACAATCCAGTATACCATTTCAGAGTCACCATATTGTACCCTTATTCATTCGCAGAAATATTGCTCACATATTGTACCTTATTAGTATACTTAGAGAGCATCAATTGTTCAGAGCCATTGCGTAAGTGCTATATAAGAATACCAAACATTTCAATTAATAAGCCAGTGCTTTTCAATTTATCCAGAGTCCAAGTACAGACAGAATATTTTTTTTTATCATGCTCCAAACCAGATCAGTGAGGGTATCTGGAACAGAAGATATGTATGTTATATTATATTATTATATTACATTTCTAAACAACAACGTTTGCTCTGTCTTATTTTCTTTACTCTGTTTTCCTAAATTGCATTTATACATCAACACAGTTGACTGGATTTTGGAACCTCGTATACCACAAATCACATAATATTGTACTCCTGCCGTATATTGTAGCTTAATCTCTTTATGTCAGACTGTAAGCTTTCCATGTAAGATTAATGAATTCACAGATATTATATATAGTTTATAATTAAATATAAACACTAAACCAGAAACAGAAATAGAAAAACAGAAAAGAAATTAAGTAAAACAGAATTAATGAAGCAGATCAGTAAAATAAAGCAGTCAAATCAGACAGAGTATGTTCTGACGTAATGTTACCAGGTGTCTCGATGTGCGCGGAATATCCCGGTTATCAGAGTTCTGGAGACGCGTCCCGATTTGCGACTGATTGGGACATTAAATGTCCCGAAAATCAATAAATTTATCAAAAACATTATTATCAAAAAAATAAACAACACATCACATCACTAGCCCAGGGGGCCTTATTCTCTATCCCGCACGTTATCTTGACAGTGTGTAACAAGCACGTAACACAACGCATCATGTTTAGGACTATAGAAATTTGGCTTACAGAATACCATTCCACGCACATTTCTCGAAGATAATATGACACGGCCGCGTTACGCGTTTACACTATCATACAGAATAAGGGCCCTGTAGGTATAGTTTTATTTTGTTCTGTTGTTTAGAGACGCGACTGTACCGTGATCTATGATTCGATGTTAAAACAGAAATTGCAATGAAAATCAACATTAGCATGACTTGCAGTACCTATTTTTTTTTTGTGTTTCGACCTTCTACCTGGATCCCGATTTGTTTTACCTGTTGCCCGATTTTAAACAAATAGGACCTAGTAACACTAATCAGAATGCTCATGGCTACAGACAGAATATGATCAGAAGGCTCATGACCACAGACAGAATATGATCAGAATGCTCATGACTACAGACAGAATATGATCAGAATGCTCATGGTTACAGACAGAATATGACCAGAATGGTCATGGCTACAGACAGAATATGATCAGAATGGTCATGGCTGCAGATAGAATATTATCAAAAGGCTCACGGCCACAGACAGATCAGATTAAATAAAATAAACAGTAACGCACGTTCGCATTGTCAGCCTGAAGTGTTGCGCCACCGATTTGACTTCACATGACTCCAGTCATTCCTGTCTCCAATGATTTAGTTTCTAAGAAAACACCCTCTCCAGTGAGCCAAGCAGCAGGCATAACGAAGTTTTTGTTATGAATGTCGTGAATCGTACTAATGTGCAGACATCAATTCCATATGCATTCCCAACATATTTACTTCAACAGACGTAAACGTTGCCATGGTAACTAAAATCTGAGAATCTGGTAATTTTAATTTTGGCATTCAATGAATCATCACAGATTTATTCCGATAGTTCTCTTCACATTCGAATTCAATGTAACTTCAAATTATCATTTGTATAATCCCACTTCTGAATGTAAAACGCTCTTTTTACAGTAAACATTATATTAGCAAAATAATTACAGAATACAATTTTAAACATTCTTTTGACAACGTCCAGCCAGAGAGAATAATAATAGAATAGTCGCCGCGTGACATATCTTCTCTTCTGCCAGCCTGCCCGCGCAGCCGAATACTTCCGGAAACGCCCGATGTCATCGGCTAGGATAGCGGCGCGTAACATAATATCTATCTGAAAACAACAATTCGACAATTCCAATCCAAGACATCATACGCTAGCATTTTTTTCAGTTCAGCAAACAGGTAATAGTCGCTAGGAGCCAAAACTAGAGAACATGGTGGATGAGACATCCACCAAAGTATTTTTGCCAGTCTTAAATCTTTTATGCATGACCAAACAATAATTGCCATTCTGCTCGTTTCTACTAGGCAGTCTATATTGGTGATTAGATACTTTAATGCCAAACAAACTTTGACTGCCTCGGTTGCGTAGGTATAGGCGGCACGAATACTGTTAACGTGCTGTGGTCCTGGATTCGAATCCTGGGTCAAGCCAGAAATAATTGTGGCTGAGTTTTCCATTTTGAAATTTACACGGTCGCAGCTCGGAGTCAGGAGGTTCGCAGTGTGATACCCCCGTCATCGTGCCTCGGAAAGCACGTAAAGCCGTTGGTCCTGCGCCTGATATCTCTCCGGTCATAGCAGATTGCCGTCTATGAGAGTGAAGGAACAGATAGTGCACCTGTATATTGCGCAAACACTCGTGCACTTAACTTTAAAGTCTTACTTATAAACAAATCGCAAAGCTATGCTTAGTTAAAACACAAATTTATGCGATCAGCTGTAAGTCAAAACCCGCCATCTTGCCCTTCAAAGATTTAAACTAGGAACGGGTGATGTTTTTGACAATTCTTAACCACCTCTTTACGCTAAAACAAGTTTATAAGTAAGACTGTATAACTCCTGCGTACCTGGTCGATCTTCTTCCAGATTGGCAGTCATGCTCAGAAAGGATACATAATAAACAAAGTAAAATATCCTATTTATAAAATAAAACAAACGTCATGTATCCAATGCATTTTTGGCATTTATTTTCTACAATAACAAGTACTTACACATACTATAATTCAATACATGAAACACGTTTTGGCATAGTTTTATAACCACGTATGTGGCAAAGATATTAGCGTTTATTCAGATGTAATTTATAGAATTCAATGAAAACACAAGCAAATGGCTCGCCTTAGCAGGTGTTAGGTGGCCGATTAACACGCTGCGATAGATGTGAAATTTGAAGGCGCACATCCGCAGAAACTTCACTTGCAATACAATTTAAACCACACAATGGCTGCCTGGCGGCATTAAGCAGGTGAAACTCATTAAAGTTCAAACAATACTTAATTACCAATGGCGACAAATGTATATCCTATTATTCACGTCTTTATTTTTATCACATTCAGTTATCAACGTCTTTATATTCTCGTGTATTTGGGTGGGGCCAGATTACAGATAACATCAAACATACAAGCAGACAGCCAGTAAATTTAGACAATAATTTATGTATTCTGACACAAAACGTTAATTAGCTCAGCTCAAAATCGACGTTTACGTCTTCTGGCGTCTGGGACTGTCAGCTTTAAAAAATTACGGCTATACAGTTGGTTATTATTAAGCGCTAATTATTCCAGAAAAAAATTTAACGCTTCCAAAAATATTAAAAAAAGCAGCCATACTTTTAATGTATTGACTATGACTATTGACATTACAGCCGCATCATAGTTACGCGAACAAATCGTAAGTGTAATGTAGCGTTCTGTTTGTACTAAGTAGCATAATATAGCAAACATAAAGCGCAATCGTCGCGCGTTGTTTAAGTACACGCATTGTTAAGTAGAGGGCATCAGTCGTTACTTTTACCAGTATCAATGTTAAGTCACAGCCCAAGCTCTGCATTCATTAGGCATTACGCGCAAAGCGTGACTGACTAGTGTTGCCAACATTTTGTACAGTAAAATTGTGTATTAGAAAAATATTAAATGTAATTCAATTGTTTTGAAATGGAAACCGCACAAAATTAAGTTTTTAAATTTTGTTTCTGGATACAAAGGTATATTTAATTATTTTTGGAAACAAAGAAAAAGAAAGTTCGATTGTATGATTGGCAAACCCCATTTTTGATATTATGGCTCAAATCTGACACATGTAGAACGCACTGGCCTTTTGCCTAATGAATCCAAACCTATTTAGTACCAAGCAGGCCTTTTACAGCGCTGTCTTAATCGGCAATAGCACACATGTATCGTGTTATACACAAGCATAATAGAGCCAGGTCGTTTTTGTCGCAAGTGAGTGCGAGCTGTCAACTAAGACTTCGCCTTAGGCTTACAGGTCATACGACATACATTGAGGCACAGCAGCAGCTGCGCAAATACAAATGTTCGTTTCGGCTACATGCACCGGGTATATAATATTACGTACGACGCCTAAACGATTCACCGCGACGATTACGTTCGTAGACGAGGGCGTGCCGAGGTGGAAACAGATACTAGACTATTAGAGGCAGACACTCCCATGCGGTGCGCGGCCGTCACTAAGTGATTGTCGCGCATTACGACGCAGTGACGTCACGCCTGTCTGTCAATTATGCTCTAAGTATAGACGGCGTAACACATCGACGTGGGTCCACCTTTTATTTTATATTGTTACCAACATATGCTCAAGCAATGATCCTCAACTTAATATGGACTCCATTACCGTCGCCAACCGCGCGTCTCACTACGGTATATAAGAATTTTCATTGTATATAATAAAGCTTTAGAAAAAATATGAAAATATAGATAGTGCCAATATGGCCATTTTTATTCGAGATCTAAAATAATCCAACTCCAATTCCAATGTAAAAATAAATAGCATATGCAAAGGACACCACAGAGTCTAAATTATGAGCTCATTTACACAACGCTGGTTAAATAGTAAAAGGAACAGCAGCTATATTCAGGTGGTTATGTATGTAGTCACTACGAATGATTTAGACTTTAGGTCGTGTTATAACAATACGCTGTCTTATAGCACGCTACAACAACCTAAGGGTTTAATTAATAAATAGTAATTCAAAGTGAGCGTTACAATAAATGCGTTTGGAATGAACACAGAGCGACGGAACAAAATTTACTTCACGATAGAACTGGACTATAGGCAGTGTAAAGAAATCGTGGAGATAACAGTAAACTGTACACAAGAAAAGCATTGTTTTTTTTTAACGAAAGGTGTGATTCGAAGGCACGGCATGAAATGATTTGATAATAATTTTTCGAGCCTCACCAGAACTAGTCACGGTTTGGCATTAATACAATAATGGAAACCATCGCGCATTACTACAGTTAATATGTCCAATGTTTGTTTACAATGTCTATAGTAATTGATTCGTACTCTGTGTATGAATGCACTGTCATTAAACACTGACACGGCATTCTTCAGGAGCTTTATCATAAGGAATATAAAGTTTTAAAAAATTTGGCAATGTTTCAAATTTTTCGTCATCGAAAAAATATACTTTAAAGTTGTAAATGTAAAGTGAACTTACAAGGGTAATAAATTGTTTTCAAATATTCACCAAAATATCAGAAAATTCATTGAGAAATAATAAATATATATATATAGCACGTTGTACGAGCCTCAAATGAACATGTGTTGTGGAAGGTGCGAGTTTGCGTGACTGCTTCCCTGCGATACTACTGACTGCCATCTACATAGCCGGTTTGAAGTTAGCCGCGAGAGGCACCAGGTTCAGATCGCAGTGTCAGGGCCCAACTGTTGGGTGGAGCATTGGGAGGATAGTCTTATCCAATCCAATACAAAACTAAACTGGCTAGTTACTTCAGAGGCCATATTAATTCGCATCAGTTTTACCGAAATATAAAGTATAAAATAATGGAACACAAAAGGGAAGAATGGCACATAAACTCGCGTAAATCAGTACAATTAATACAAAAGATATAACCTTAAATATAACTTAACGTCTAAACCGTATAAACTGATCATAATGTATAAATTATTGCCAAAATTGGTGTTAATAATAAATAATTTAAAATCTTCAAAAAACTTCATTAAAATTATCGCCTATACTACAGTAAACCTATTGAAATGAATAAATACAAGTTTAGCAAACTTACTCAAGTATACACACGGCGGTGGGTTGCAGCGCACGCACCGCACCGGCACTGGCCCGACTACTCATTAACAGATATAGTGTCTAATGCAGGTGATCAACAACGCCCTGTTTCACACTGTTTAACTACATGTCATTCGCCGGTAAGGTATAAAACAGGTAATGGAGATGCTTTTTATTTACATTTATTTGGGAGCTTGGCTTTTGTATTTGGATGCCCTATATTACATTGGACGATTAATGATTACCCGGACTGTGTGAAACAGGCCCTAAATTGATTAACTCATTGTGTAATAATGAGTGTGGATGTATACCGACGTGTTGAGACTCGCCTGAGTATATTAGCAGACTAGTGTGTGCGCCGCCACCCACCGACATCAATAAAGTATAAAGCGACTAATCGGTAGTGGCGTTACCTGTGAACACGATGACGCGGATGTACCCGCGGCAGTACAGATATATACCCAAATGGATAAATGTGAGTTTTAATTTATACGCTACAAATTACTTTACAGCCTCCAAACTATAATGCGTCGCCGATCTTCCGTCGCGTGAACTATTGTACGTGAATTGTCTATGACTACAGTTACAAGAAGTCGCTTGTTGCCCTAATTTAATGTAACTGTGGATTTCTTAGTTACATACTAACATTATAATTTAGTATATATTATATTTAGATTGTGCGTTACAGATATCCCGCTTGAAATCTAGATTGTGATACAGAATGCAGCAGGGATACGGAGGAATGAGATGTGTTGTGTACCAACTAGATACTCGCTACCGGTGAACGCGACGGGAGCTCGGCGCCGCGACGCCGCTCTCACTCGGCGAAACACTAAATTATTTATAAAGCAGTCAGTGTTCGTTACGTACCAACTAGTATACTTTGTCATCACTAATAATATGTGTAAATGTTTTTAAATGTAACATAAATCCAGTGAATATTATTAAAGAGTAAAGGCTCGGTGACCCGGCCGTGCCGTTTGGCATTACGCACAACCGTCACGCGCTGGAGTGCGACGCGGCGTCAAATAGTTCAATGACGGGACGCGACGCGCGCCCTTCCTGTGCGCGAGCCTTTACACAAAACTCGCGCGTCGCCCGAGAGATATTATATCATTAAATTTATAGAATAATCTGATTTTATATATTTATACATTAAATATTTATACATTACTGTAATTGACCGAAATGTATGTTGGATTGAACACAGTACAGTGTTCTATATTATTTACATTTACAATACGGGTTGTCACGTGAGATATCACAACCGCTACATTTTTACATAGTATTGTCTGCCAATTTTGATCGACATTACATTACATTCGAGTTAATAATCAAATAGAATTGCAAATAAAATGGAATGTTTGTCAAATAGAAAACAGCAAGATTTAATTAACTATTCGAGAATACATCCTACGCGTTGGTCGGGCCACGTATCTTGAACGCTGCACAAAATTGTACAAGTTGGTTGCGCAGGCGCATGAAAACGGAATTATTGGTAAATTTATATACGGAACAACATGAGATTAGATCACCGTAGTGACGCACAGCACCGCATAATATCGTACTTCGCTCCCTCGCTACCGCTTCTTGGCACAAAACGCTCAAGATCCGCGCCCACTGGTGGGGTTATTCTATAGGCCCTACATTTTCTCCCACAATTAGTCCTCATTAGGCACGAGTCTAGTTTCCAGAGGCGGGGTGGGGTGGGGACAAACGGAAACACCGATCTACTACACATAGGATATTATACACATAGCACATCTACTTGGGGCATACACCTCTGAGTTATCGCACATGACAGACGGTTGCCATAGTTGTTCTCGTACAACCACAACACATACTAGAGAAATCGCAACGTAAAACTGAAGTTTGCCGTTCGATTGCAATAGTTCTCACGCGTGGTTTGCACTATAGAGGATTTCGTAATAAAGGTTTAATTTTAGTTGCTATAATAAAGAATGATAAAAGTCTTAAATACCAACAACTAGAAAGGCCTAGATTGATATTAAAAAAAAAAACTAGTGGAACTGTAAAAATATATGACACGGGTATTAAAAGAAACTGTGGTACCTGTAAGATTCTCTGAGTTCGTAAACTAACTTAAAGTAAGTAAAGATCCTTCTTATGATAACAGCTAAAAGTAAAATGACTGGACCTCTGTCCGCCCTCCGTCTGTCACGTCCGACGGAGATAACTCTCGGCACTAAGGGCTAGTGATAAACATACAAAGAAACATCAATGTAAAGGGCACGAGAGGAGTGCGATACTAAACAGTCGCAGGAGTCAGCGCACTTTACTTCTTGTTGTTGGACGCGTTCTTGTTGCGGTTATCCTGCAGGGGGATCTGGAAGAGGAGAAATAGGTTCATTAGTCTTTTTTACGTTTTGTTCATTGCAGTTAAATAACTAGACGAGAATGACGGTCGCTTGACGGTAAGCTATACGATCGCCCATAAACAATAGCAACACGATACAGTACTGAAATACAATTTACAAAGTACCGCATGACGTTCCACTGCGTTTGTCACCCTGAGAAATAGGATATGTCTCAAAACGCTCAGAGTTTACGCCGGTTACAATGTCTTTTAAAGCGTAACAATATACTATAAACTGCTGTTGGCGATAAAAAATGTGTAAGCATCCATCGCTAAAGCAGGTCAGGGTCTATTGAGTGTTAGCGACTAGTTGTGACTTACAGTAGCGCGCTGGTCCTCCATGCGTCCCGCCTGCGCCCTCATCAGCAGCGCGAAGAAATCGTCGTCGGGCACGGTGCGCGGGCGCTCCTCCGGCTTCGGCCGCGGCATCTCGGTGCGCTGGTCTTCGATGCGCGAGCCCTGACGTTCAAGTATACACTCAATGAATATAAACGTTCAGGGGCCTTATTCTCTATCCCGCACGTTATTTTAACCGTGCGTAACAAGCACGTAACACAACGCATCATGTTTAGGACTATAGAAATTTGGCTTACAGAATACCATTCCACGCACATTTCTCGAAGATAACATGACACAGCCGCGTTACGCGTTTACACTATCATACAGAATAAGGGCCCAGTAACCGAAATGATTTCGTCATTATGGAATAATTTTGTTTTTATACTATAGTTTTGCGATTCTATATTCTCTATGATATTATACTTTGACTTGGTTTTTGTAAGGCACAAACGAAAATGTGTGCAATAGTTGGCAGAAATGTCGAAAAAAAAACGGCGAAAATAAAAAAAATCTACATTTATTTCGTAATATGGGTGCAGGACTTTAATTATTGACGACTTGTTAAACCTTCAAGAAATTCACAGAATTGTTGGAACTCAACCAATCTTCGAGTCAGCGAGTCACTCTTTTGCCCATATGTCTCCTTACCTGCACACGTGCGATCATCTCAAGGAAGTCGTCCTCGGGCTTGGCGCCGGCAGTGTGCTGGTGGCGCAGGCCGGGCAGCGAGGCGCCCTTGCCGTCCTTGGCCGGCTTGGAGGCAGCGGGGCGCAGCTCGGCGCGCTGCGAGTCCATGCGCTCAGATTGCAGCCCGGATATCATGTTCAGCATCGCTTCATTTGAACTGTAATTACAAATAACGGTTAAGGACTTCTTCGGAGTCCTGCTAGTGTCACTTTTTCACTTAGGTATTGGTCTTCAATGCACACTGAAATGGCACCGTTCAGAAGGAAGTCACGGCGTTTAACGTCCGACAATCGTACTCTCTCGGCAGGTAATCACATGTTCGATTAATAATCGGATGCTCTGACGCAGGCGACTGTAGTGCGACTGTAGTGATACAGCATCATGAGAATAAGATTGTCAATGACGCGACAGGGTACAGTAGAACAGATTGTTGTTTTTGGTAGTACACTACATCAGGTTCAAGTGACTATTGCTATTAAATTGTTGTGTTTAATCGTTTCCAATAAAGTGAGAATATTGTCTCACCAAAGTGAGCGACCGACTTATACATCTGACATCCATGACCGGAATCATCTTTTTGTGATTTGGGTTTTCTCAAGTATCGCGTACAAAATAACTCCCCAGAAACTATAATTCAAGAATTTAAACCCGAGTAATCGCTCCGGCGCTTTGCAAACCAATCTTCTTTAATATGTGGTTTGGATTGGAGAAGTGTTTCCGCCAAAAGCGAATGCACACAATTAAACTATTCATTATAATCCTCATAATATTATTTCTGGTAGTGGTATGTTTGTAGGAATATTTTAATTAATTGTTAAGGCTTGAGATGAAGCCAATTGCCTTGAAGAATGGGGCGGAGCTAGAAACTTCTTCCCGCGCTTCACCGCACCCCCGCACCAAAAGATCGTAATGCGCCGCGCCCGCGCTGACCGCGTATCAGTCACGGGCCGCTTATGCTATTGACACTGAGTTGAAAATTTACAGAGTAGTTTAAGTATTATAATAAATTATCAAAATTTTTTACTAATTATCTGTCGATATTCGTCCTGCGATTGTACTCGCGATTTTGCGAATTTGTAAATTTTATAAGTAATTCATACAATTATGAGACAAATCTGTAAAATATTTTATTTATCTATGATTCAATATTTTGTTACTATAAGATAATTACTTATTCAAAGAATAAAATACAATAAGGGACAGCAACAGCAGTGGTTTTATAGACAGATATAAAATTAATAGAGGTACCTACTAGTTTTAAACAGTTTTATTTAAACCAATTTATTTAATTTATTTATGTATTAAGATATTATAATCGAATTGTTCATAGTGATAACGGTTTAAAATTCACTAAAATTTAATTTCTTTTCATACAATATTTTTCTTCGTTTGGGCGGTCGAACATTTTCATTTTCTTCTATTTGCTATATCTATTTCTTGCTATATTATTAGTCCATTGAAATGTTACATTTTTTAGGCCTTACCTTGCGTTTTTTACAGGACGCAATTTTATTTTTTTGAAGTGTAGGGGGCAGTGGCGAAGGGTGAAAATTTTCAAAAGGTAACCCGAGGAAATATTTTTTTCTACAGTTAACATGTAATACGCTGTTCACAATAAATTAAAATCAGTAAAATATCATACTTAATACATAATAATTTCCTTCTAACATAAACATTATTTCTAAACTCTAAATTTAACAAATAATCACATATTTGGAACATAGATACTTATCTAAAAGAGCCCAACAAAAATTAATAATCCACACTATACACAAACACTAATTATACATTCTAAATTATTTAAAAAAATTCGCGCCAATGGCCCAACATTAAGCCGCAAATTCTCGGGTTACCCTGAAGTACACATACACGCACGCACACATGTATTTTTACGTCACTTCCAAAAGATTAGACAAAGACACCGTGCTGCGTGTGAAAGAGACAACAATATCGCGAGGGAAGCTACGCGCGGCCGGGTTCACTTCAAACACCAAGGCGCGAGCACTGCGCGCGAGTTACGATTTAACGAATTGATAATAATATGAACTATGTACCGTAATCGTTGAAGTATTGATTTAATGAAATAAGTAGGTATAGGATGACTTATTTGAATATACTATTAATTATGCTAGTTATATAGTTATGTTTTTCATTTAAATTATTTTAAGTTAATTTACAAAAGGTAACCCGGTAGGAATCGGCTTGTATGGACGCTTCGCCACTGGTAGGGTGGGTCAGTGTAAAGCTAAAACCAAGTTTGTGGGGTCGCCACCCTTGTCCCACGGCCGCCATCTTGAAAATAGAGGTTGAAATGGTTTTTACGATGTATCTCTTAAACTATTTATCTCACAAAAAAATTGTAGAAACATTTTTTGTTGCAAATTAAATTCTCTACAACTTTGGTCCAGTAACCTTTTGTCGTAGAACTATAAATAAAAAAGTTATAAGCGAAAATGTTAAGAAATTCAATGTTAAGCAATTTCCATTGCAACGTCATCAGAACGTGTGTTTATAAGGGTCATAATACTTTATTTTGTAACCCCTAAGTTTGAATAGTTTTTACAGACCACGTTTCTTCCGCCTCTGTTTACTTCCCATTTCGAGTAAAACTAATTTGTCTATTTTTGAATACCACTAATAAAATAATATACTAACTAAGTACCTACTACCTATACGTCACAATACTATTGTACACTAAAGCTGCCAAAATTTTAATATTCGTACGGTAATATTAATAAAAATAATTTGATGTGCTGAGCTAAGTGATATAGGTCCATCTAGCAACATGGCTCGCCCCGCACTGACTTTATGGGCGAATGCGGGGATGCCATTGATCGAATTCTTAGTAAGATTAATTTTTAATTTATTACAAACGAAATTCAACATATTTTTGTAAAGTAACAAAATAATATCATTGCAAATAATATTATTAACAAGTGAATAAATTTTAGTGCTGTTTTTTTTATAAATTAAGTGATTAACATGGTTTTACCTGTCAAAGTTAGAGGAGTTTTGATGATTCTTTTTCACTCTATCTTATATTGAAAGAAAAAAAAGAAAATAATAAAATCACTTCTCATATCCTAAAGATACAGCCTGTTTTTTTTTAAGTGTTCGCTTCATAAATATCAACAAAAAGTGGTTTCAAATGCACGCATGTTCGGCATTTTTTTGAAATAGCAGTCTTAAAACGTTTTTATCTTTTACTTTTTTGTGTTAGTTAAGATCAGTATCCGTCAAGGAGATCGTAGTTGACGACATCATTTTATATGGACCACACTAGAAGCACCAGCTTTCAAATAAAACAAAATCATCCAAATCGGTTCACCTAGTCAAAAGTTCTGAAGTAACAGACATAAAAAAAACAAGCGAATTGAGAACCTCCTTCTTTTTTGGATTCGGTTAAAAAGAATGCATGATATACCTAATGCAGATCATTATCACTCATTTTCAGATTTTTTGTATTTTAATTTATTTAAAACCAATGCTGATGCGAATATCCGGAACATAAAATTATTGAATTTTAACATTAAAAAACTTTAAAATGTGAAATTAAGATTAGTGTGCATCAAGGAGTAAATAATAATAATATAATATCAGCCCTGTATTACATACTGTTCCACTGCTAGCCACGGGCCTCCTCTACTACTGAGAGGGATTAGGCCGTAGTCTACCACGTTGGCCTAGTGCGGATTGCTAGACTTCAAAAACCTTCAAAATTCCTATAGAGAACTTATCTAGTACGCAGGTTTCCTCGCAATGTTTTCCTTCACTGTTAAAGCAAGCGATAATTCACAAAGAATACACATGCAATTTTTTTTTGAAAAGTCACAAGTGTGTCCCTTTCGGATTTGAACCTGTGGACACTCATCTCGGCAGTCCGTTCCACACCCAGCTAGTCTATCGCTGCTCTTAACAAGGAGTAGATTTTATTAATTGTTTATTCGATAGAATGCATTTGGTAGAATAGCGACGCTGTCGCCTGTCTGCTCCAATAGTTTTCTAGTTAGAGTTTCCTAGAAACCGCGCGGAATTGAATTTCTCCGTTATAATAAATCCCGAGAAATTTAAAACAGATCGTTTCAAACTAAATAGAAATCCGACGAGACACGACAAGGTCTAAACTCTAACGTATAATTTGAATAAACAAAGATAGTCAGTAAAAAGAGCGCAATGCTTTCTGTTTCAAAAAGCATTCAATATATGTATTATCGTAAATTATATTAATATTACTAAGATTTTGTTACGCATGTCATAAAACTCAAGATTACTTTAGGTGGCGTGGCTGGGTTAATCTAAATGTTTCCACACGTCTACTATCGGCCTTCTTCTACTTTAATTTATTTATACTTATAGCATACATATCGAAGCTAAGAGCCTATTCATGAAAATCTGTACATCACTTTAACGGATATTGTACCAATATTTCCAAACACTATTCTTTTAAGTTTCTGCAGTGTTGTAAAGAGGATAACTTAAAAACATAAATATAAAATTTGGTTGCCTAATGATAAACGAATAAAAAATATAAAAAAGGTAAATATTATCTAGAGCACGGGTAGTGTCGCTCGGCACACGTAATAGTATTAAATGGCGGCACGTTGAGTCGCCTTACCTATACGTAATAAGTAGTTATGAGGTACTGTGTGTGAACTCGATCAAAGGGCCGGGACCGCAGGCCAACTTCGGGAACTTCAACACAGCTACAACCAAAATTACATAAATAGGGGATCATGCAGGAGCGCAACTACTGTGGAGTTAGTGCAGTGCACAGTTCGCGCCCGAACTGTCATGCAGGCCCTTTTTATAGGTCACCATCATGGGACAACTACTAAAGCCATTGACGTATATTATATAGACACGAACGTCCATATAAACTATTTGTTTAAAATCTGAACTAAAATGGCAACCAAAACGTCACTGTTATAACCTATTTATTCATTTGAACAAATAATTTTACTTATTTGACTAATATTTTTTATTCAAACCCAGATACACTTAGACTCGAGTTCTTATATCATTCACCATACTAAAATCAGTTTGAATGGATTGCAGTTCAATTCAGTTGAACACAGTGAATGTTTAGAACGCCAAATCTAGTACGTAGTACATAAATTATATATCAATGACTACAGCATTTTTTTGCTCCCGCCTGGCTCCTCGCATCGGTTAAACCACCACTGGACATGTTACACCCACTGGTCCAGGAGGGCCGCTTTTTAGTAGCTGGACTCTTGAGCACTTTGTTAAACCACCGGCTTATGTTTCGGAGGTAACGAACATTATAGCAGCCATAGAAAAACTACTCAATGTCACATGTTTGTATTTTGTATTTTTATTGAATAACAACGTGTTCCTTTTTTGTTTTTCCATGTAACGAGTATCGGAATAACGGGAAACCAGAAAATACAACTAGTGAGGTAACACAGCGGACAGGCGCTTCCATACAAAATGACGTCACGGGAACATTGTCAATGAAAACAATGCAATGGAGAGCTAATGAATACTGTTGCGTCCAACATGTTAGAAAGGACTTTCCACGGAAGTTTTATACGCATGTAATACCCGGATCAATACACGAGTCACAGCATTATAGATGAAGTAACACAATGGAAAATTAGATAATTAGCGGATATATTCGCCGTGCAACGTGCGCCGTGACAAACCCAACGTGAGACACTCATTTACCGAGTAGGAAAATTACGTAAATATTACATAAACATGATATAGTGTCGTTTTTAACGAGTAATCCGAAATGCATCATCATGTAAAGTTTTTTATGCAATTTAGTGAGAAGACATGGCAAGTCCTTGGCCGATGGTAAAGACTACTAGCATAATATCAAACAGAACTACTAGTAGTTCTTGGCATTACATTGCGTTCCTCATCGTGACGTTAAATATTAATAATACAACTGTCAACCAATATAAATTATAAAATATTCCTACATCCGGAACTCAATAAAACAACAAAATTATGTTTGTAAATGTAGGCGTATGCACGCTGTACACTGTTTTTTAGTTTTTATAAATGTTTTAGTATTATTGCTTTTTTTTTCATTAATTTTTAGTTGTTAAATACTTTTATGTGGTTTTTCTCCGCATTATTACGGTGATGTGCGTGTATTAGCTTATATAATTAATCAGACTTTGTTTACAAAAGACTTATCAAAATATATATATATATATATATTTAAAAATAAAATTATAAAAGATTCAATGGACAATTGATGACAAAAAATAAAGCCCGGAGTTTCTTTCTGCCTTTCTTCTTCGGGTAGTCGTCGCTTAGGTAGCTAGTGAAAGGCTGGTAGGTTAGCTAGGTTAGGAATTTTATTGTCCTCACCGGTGAGGATCGCGACGCCTTTCTCCCTTATTATTTATTTAAAATTACATATATACATCATTTTATTTCTTCTTCCCTGCCAGCCCGAGCCGGCTTCTTTGTTTACTATATTTTTCATTTATTTTGTTTTCAATATAAATTGTCTTTGTTTATATAAGCTAATTTAATTAAGTAATAATTAAATATTCTCATGTACCTTAACTTATCATAAGTGCAACTATGTTCGCCTACGTGATGATTAATGCATTTTATTTTTATAATAATGTATCTACAATGTTGCTTCGCAACAGAAATGGGCGTCCCTATAAAATAGGCAGGTAAAGCCAAGTACATCCGCCGGTGCTAGTTCCCTAGGACACGCCCATGCACGGGGTCGCATTTGTCCCGGGATATTTTATGGCGTACTCCCCTCGTCCCACCCTAAGATGGTTCCTTCTCCTTCCCCCACACTTAATTCCCATAATATCCCCTCCTAACTTTCCTCCAGGTCCCTGCAGTCGCTCAGCCTGCGTATTCCAGTATCCATTGCGCGGGTTTCGCCTGTTGTTTAAAAATAATAATAATAAGTGTAAAGGCGTTCATTGCGACTTCTACCCAAACATGGAGAGTTACGTAAGTGAATATGCAAATAAAAAAGCAATAGAATGCTAATGCTGGCCCGAATCTCGATGCAACTGACCCGTGACAGCGTCCCCGTCTTTTGACAGCGAGTGACCTGTTGAGCCTATTCTATGTCATGCATAATACCATCTCGATGAAATGTGCCATTGATGACCTGTCTGCGCATACAATACGGAAATAATGCACTGGCGGTTATAATATTCACAACAGGGTAATAGCTGGGCAACTTTGTAACACTTTTACATCTATCTACATTTTGGATGAAGGATATAACACAGAGGTGTAGTGTGTGTTGTCGATAACTAGTGATATTAACTAATGTATATCACTCTTACTTATAAACTTGTTTTAGCGTTTAGAGGTGATTAAGAAATGCTTAAATAGCTGTCAAAAACATCACCGGTTTCCTAGTTTAAACCTTATTAAGCGGCAAGATGGCGGATTTTGTCTTTCAGCTGATGCTGATCGAGTAAATTTGTGTTTTAATAAGCATAGCATTGCGATTTTTAATAAGAACGGCTGTATACATATGTCGATGTATTACAGCATGATCTAGCGACCGCTGATGGATTTTACATTTCTTCAAAATTCAAATTTCAAGTTGCATTACGATGTTTTGTTTCACTTTTAAATAGCAATACAATTGATAATTATGAATGAACGCTAAGTTAAAAACGGTTACTGAGAAAACCCCACATTTGTTAAATTTTGGCCAAGCAGCGGACAGGACGGGACAGCCGCGCGATGCTGGCGTCATGTGAACAGCTATCATTCCTGGCTAGGCAGACGTTATACTGAATTAGTTGTGAATATTCAATTCGAGCTGCGGCTTTTCGTTTAGTTTCTACGCTAAACCATTTTGGGAACTAATATGATATTTCAAAATTCACATTCATCAAACGCGCGACGTCAAAAAATAATTGTTAAGTTTTCTGAAATGTTTTAATACTCTGGGTACTGTTTTTTCCCGTGATAGAAAACTTTAAAAAAGACGAATGAAATCGGTTAAGTCGGTCTTAAGTTGTGGCGTAACCAAGTAAAATAGGGAAAGACTACCTTGGTGGCGTAGTTATACGACGATACAAATGCAGTGCTAAAGGTCTCTGGTTCGATCACGAGTTTACACTGACACTGAGAATAAGGCCTTAGTTAAGACAGGATGTGTCACATTGAGTCGTCGCGCTCGCCACTCGACGTCACTAATGGCGTCGACAAACAGCGGACGCGGCAGCGCGACACGACGCTGGTGCTCGACTCTATGTGAAGTCGAGCGGCGAGCACGACGGCTCTATGACATATTCAATATTAACTAAACTAATACATTATATTACAACTGTTCATGTCCCGCTAGCGTCGCGTCGCCGTCTTGTCCCGCCCCCGTCGGCTGTTTAAGCAAAACTTTTTTTTTATGTTACTTCCGTTTGTCAGCCTGTCTAGGGTCCGTTTATACAAACACAGTGGTCTTTCGGGTGAGCGCTTTAGGCGGTCGCAACCCTTTGAAATTAAGTGACCATGCTGAGGACAACCCACTAAGGGGTTACAAATCCCGGCTTAAAACGGATACTGGGAGAGGATGAGACATCATCGATTATGGGATAAGCGTACTAACGGTCTATCCCTTACCGTATGATTAGCACGCGGGTCAGAACTATTTGAAAGGTCGGGGGGAAGGGGAACGCGGCGAAGTCATCGGCGGCGAGGACGGAACTGCGGTCTTGTGTAGTGTTGGAGTTTCAGGAATTCGCTTTTACGGCGAATGCCCAGAGTGATATCGTCCTTTGGATCGGTCAGAATAGAATGCGGCCGTCTCCATTTAGCAAATTTTTACGGACTAACATGTTCGGATGGTTTACCGCCCGATCGAAGAAGCGTGTGCTGACCATTTGCATATAGTGCTTTATGGTCGGCATTTTGATGTGAACGTGAAGGTTGCGGTTGCGAACGTATGACGGGACGCCAAATATGCGTCTTAAAAAATTGTTTTGCAAGACTTGCAGACGTTGAAGTCGAGCAGGCGGTATGTGCCCGAATGCGGGCGACGGATGTGTCATAATCGGCCTAACACACGTGGTAAAGATCTGAATCTTGTTGCGGATGCGAACTTTAATGTTACACTCGAACAGTCAGTGTTGGTTCGAAAGCGCGGTCATGTCACGCGCCGACGCGACATCGGCACAGATGTGAATAAACAACTGCATAGGCAATTGTTTAAATGTGTGTCACGGGAATAAATACGGCGCATATTCCTGACGAAATGAAATGAAATTCCTGACGCTGTAGCACGGTATCAAATCCTGTGTTGTGGCCCGTGGGTAATTCAGTTATCACTATCGATCGCTTTGGTGACCCATTGGGCGGTTATGTGGGGGTCACCGGTCCTACGACCAAAGGTTAAGCCATCCGGTGAAATTGTAAATGCGCCACATCCTACGAGAAGATATACATGGTCGGAGTTTCTGCGCAAGCAACTTCCCGAAGCATCCATCACTAATAAACATTCGTGTTAGCACGCCAACACACTTTGGCCCTTTTCTACTATTGAGAAAAGACAGAGCATGCTACCGCGATAGCCATCGCCATCTTGATTTGTTAATTAGTCTTTACCTCTATCGAGTCCGGTAGCTGGCTATTTGTGAATACCAACTGCTTTCTGCCTGTGCTGGATGGCGGACAACGCCTTAGCATCTAAGACCTTAACTAGAAACGGGTAACGTTATTTAGTTTATATTTGGCTAAACATGAGAATGGTATAGGGCCATTATCCTTACCACTCAATGATAAACATAGGACAAGGGTTAGGCACTCGTTGGCCTACAAGGCTCACTTTGTATTTAGACAAATAAGCGGATATTATTCCTTACCCTGAAATGGTTGAAAAGCTTGTTTAGCAACTATGCCCTATTCTATAAAAATACTTTTCGTTAGGAGTTTTTGTCAATTCATTGTAATGACAAATCGCGAGACAACATGAAGTCAATAATAACACAATAACACTCCGATATGATCAGATATTGAGTTGTTTGGACACTCGAGTCGAGCGCGATAACACTCCGCTTGCAACCATACAAATTAGGGATTGTACCTAAACGAACTAGGGCGGAGGTGCAACAGTTTTTCATTGCGGTTATTATTGAAGATTTAAAAAATAAGCCATTTCGTGTCGTTTTATATATAAACCAATAAAACAGCGCGGACCAGAGCGACGGCGGGCAAAGGTTGCGCGAAATAAATGTCGCCTTCAGGCGTAACCTCTGCAATTCCATTTCCGATCATTGGCGAAGAGCATTTAATGAAAAAAATAAGAGTTACAAATATAAAACCGCAATAAAATTAACAGAAAAACACAAAACGGTTTCAAACGAATCGAGTCGAGTACACTTTTATTTTTATTTACTTTTATGTCGCGTTGCGAGAAATTAATAACAAAACTTACTATTTCTACCTGTTTGTATTTTTATATATTTTTGTTTTGATAAACCGAAAGCAAAAACTCGATGCTCTTCCCAGAACGAACGGTCACGAACAATTCGTTCCATACTTGTTGGCAGTAACGCGAATTTCGGGCGGGAATATGCAGATTTACGAATAAGTAAAAACCAATAAAAAAAAAAACATTTTAAATCCTTTTGATAAAGAATAGATTACCAAAATAATTCTTATTTAATTGTCTATCTAGTAGTGTTGGTTGCAAATAAAAAAAATGTGAACTTTAGGAGGAGACGCGCGGTATCAATAATTATTTTAGTAGCACTTTTAATTAAGAAATGAACGACACAATAAATTTGTAAGAACGAAAGTTAAAAATAACTTATTGGAGAAATATGATCGTTTCTCTTCCTATATATTTTATAAAATTCGAAAATAGCTTCTAAAAATAAGTTTTGCCATGGGGAGGCCATTATGACAAATCTTAAGTAAGAATTCGCGCAGAGACACAGCGGGCACTCGCATGACACTCGCGCATATATATTTTGATGTAAAAAACTCACAATTAGCAGTTATTTAATTAGTTAAGCTTGCATTTTATAACAATAATTTCACTAAGGACTTCACTATTTAACTAAGGACTTGTATATAACAAATGTTTTAATTAATAAAAAATGCTCTAAAAACGGTCGTATCACAATAGGTCAGTACCAATGCGTTCAGAGGTAATTCTCACAAATAATATTATTAAATATTGAAAAATATTAAAAAAAATAAAAAAAAAATGTTTTTGCCAATGTACGTACGTACGTATTTTATTCTGTGTTATAGTATTATAGAGGATCTATGAAATGTGAGTATCACATATTATTAAAATTAATAAATAAATAGCTCTTATCACAAGTACAAAAGATAAACAAACGAATCAACAAAATATTAACTGCAACCAAAAAACTTTCTACAAAAAAAAAAAAAACAAAACGCAAATAAATCACATAAATGCAGTATTGTTTACAATGCAGGTCGTATTGAATAAGCCGGATGTACAATGCAAGGGCGGAGGGTATGTGGTACGTACTCAGCGGAGTCCTCCTGCGCCTTCATGGTTGTCGGCAAAGCTGGCGAGTGGCGAGTGGTGAAGTGTAGAGGTGTAGAGGTGTCGGGGTGTCGAGGTGTCGAATGAGACGATCCGCGAGCTCAGCGCATCGGCGGCCGCGCGACCACTGCGCCGCCACTGCGCCGCGCACGTCCACTCCTCGCTACTACGCGCCGTAGGGGCGGAACACGGCCGCGACTCGCGCGACTAAATCGTCGCAGCCACATACAATATTTACGACTATCAAAGCTTTACACGCGTACAAATTAAATCACCGCCGGGTTAACAAGCTATTACCTTCCGATACAGGCTACAGGCTAATCGTCCGCTATATTTGACTTATATTCAGGTCACTAAATTAGTACTGTAGGTGATACTAAACTTGTACACGTCGACATAGTTATAGCATTTTTTATAGAATTCAATAAAATGTATCTGTGATAGGTATAAGTAAATTATTTTTGCTAATCGCAAAAAAAGTACTTAAATGTTTTCCGAGAGGTCATAGAACGAGATATGAATAATTGTATAGTAGATGCTACTATTTGTGCTATTCATAAGTAAATGGATGCAGGATATAAAACATATACAAAAGATGAGCGTTTCCATAAAAATCAAGCACGGGAATTAAATTGTTGAGTAGTCATGTACAATAGAAGCATCAAGAAACTCTTTAGCCATTGGTAAAGGATTGAGAAATTATTATACTTATCCAAGTTTCGCACATATATAATAATAATCTTAATATTACTAATTATTTTTTCTGTACACGGTTACGCTAATTGAACAATATAGTACAAAACAGATTTGTACCCTCTGCATTGTTAAAAATAAAAACTGGTTATAAGAAATCAGGGCATAACAATGCATTGAGTTTTTTTTTATATTTTCCTTCACCGTTAAAGCAAGCTATAATTCACGAAGAATACACATATAGTTTTAGAAAAGTCTGAGATGTGTGCCTTTAGGATTTGAACCTGCATACATCTCGGCAGACCGTTCCACATCCAACTAGGCTATTGCCGCTTTTACTATATATATCATTTATAAAAACCTGACGGTGAGTTGTAATTAAAAGCAGATCGTCGGTTAAGCTTGAAACATACACTCTTTGTATACCTCGAAGTAGTGCACGCAAAGATCTTTATATCTTTGGTTTGAGTTAGAAACTTTGTCTATACTGCTTCATAAACTCAAGCCTGAATATAAAGAGGTGAGAGATTTGTGTAGTTTTTGTTAAAATATGAACTTGTGCGATACTAAGCGACAGTTATAGATGATATAACCTGTTATACTATAGTACTATTGAGTATATTTTGGTACTCATAATATTTTTTTAACGTTTTTTGATTAAAACAAAAATGTTAATTGACTGATCGATGATTGAATTGATCAATGTTATGACTCTCTGACTCTTTACAACAATAAGAATATTAAGATATATAGATTATAAAATAAATAAAATTAAAAATAAAATGCTTTATTTGTCACGGAACATCAGTGGAACATAGTTGCACTTATGATAAATCAAGATGCATGAGAATAATTAATTATTACTCCAATTATTCGCCTACCTACATATATACAGGTATTTTATATTGGACATAAAATAGATCGAAGAGTACAAAGTAAATAAAGAAACCATCTCGGGCTGGCAGGAAAGAAGAAATAACAAAATGTATACAATGTTAGTGAAGGTAAAGGGACGACCGCCTCGCAATCCTCACCGGTGAGGACGATGTTCCACGAGGTATTTTCAATTTTGCGACTCTAGAGAATAATATTTCAAAATTATTGAACATTTTAAACATTCTCGTATCTGTTTTCCAGAAACTGTCCAAACTTCAAAGCGACATACATTTTCATAGAGGAGGGATTATAAAGGATAAAGTGAAAGGTGGGTAGTTTGTAACCGCTGCCGAGTTCGAAGCGCAACGGCGAGCGTGTTTGCAACTACCGAAGAGAATGCAATGCAGTATTTAAAGCTGGTATTTGCGTCTGAATTTGTATATCACCTGTAACGGAAATATTTGAACTTTATGAAAAATATGTGTATATTGTAAAAGTTTTCTACTGACGTACATGTTTCACATCCGACGCCACGTATCGTTAGTCGCCAGTTATGACACACGGTCTGAACTGTTGTGAAATGCGACTGAATTTTGAGGAATGTCGGTGGAAGCTGCGTCGCATAGGCGACAACTAATTACGATGAAGTTGGGTTGCATAGACAACAGTTAATTGGAATCAAGTTGTATCCTGTAACAGTTAATTGGAACCTGGCGTTGTATTGTTCTGTGCATGCTGCCACGCGAAGTCTACCTGCGTCCTACTTATTCCAGTTTTCCTAATTATCGCAACAAAACCTCATTAAATAGGTCAACGGAAAAATTATACGTCGGTTTCGATTTTACATGTCGCTGATAAAAATAACTTCGACGATAGCGACGACTCTAAAGATGAAATTAGACACAAACACGAGAACGCGTTGCGAAATCGTTCGTGCGTGTCTGACGGCGTCCACCAACGTCACAGCTCGCACTACAGTCCAGCGTGTCGACACAATAGCAGCTGGAACACGACGCCAACTCGGCGCATTGTGTAGATACGGAGATGATGTCGTGATAACGGCTCTGAAGTGTCCGTATACTGTGATAATAAATCGAATCGCGCCCCGGCAAGTGTTCCGCATGATTACCCTCACTGGAATGGCCGGTGACAGGTTACGCCAAAATTACTAAAAAAAATTAGAATATTTTACGTTTCCCGAAGCCATGTTTTAATTTATTATACTAAATAAATTATTATTAAGTTCATTTTAAAATTGTTTCCAGATCACTCGCGAAATTCTTTCAAATTAGAAAAAGGTTGGCAACAGTGTGATGTTGTCCTAATTTACAAGCGTAACCCTAAAGTTAGACAAGTTAACGTCAACATTCGACAACCAGTCACCGGCGGCGACACTCGGCAACAGTGTCGCGTTTGAAACGTTCTGACAGCCGCGTACGACCGAGCGGTTTGTTCCGCTTTATGATGGCTCCATTCAGGCCATCCATCGGCGTGGAAAGATATTGTCCCTGTACACTAGGTAGTAGGTCTTTCGTGGGCGAGATTCCGTCTGAGTTGGTATCATTGCTTTATCTATTTCGGCCAAGCCGACCGGGAGCACTTTCGTCCCGCTCAAAGGCTATTGTTGCCGATGCAATTATCTACTAGGCATTGTAATAACATATAACGCTCCATGTAAATGTAAGCAATAGAGCATGGTGCAGAAATTTGTAATTCAAAGTTGGCGGCATCACCGTGTATGGGCAGACCAGCGACTTCCTTGTCGCATAAGTAAAATCAAATTATAGAAACCGACTAAAGATTTTCAAAGAACTAGGTTAGAAAAATAGAATGTGGCTCGTGCAATAATACGTCATCACCGCCGGCAATCACGAAAAATCCCAAAAGAATGCAATGTGGAAAATGTTTATTTAACGTCAATTTACAATTACACATGCCCATATCCATATCCAGTAGTTTGCGTTATTGCTGCTGTCACACAAAAAATAATGTTAGAACTACTTTATATGAAACGGCGCCATGGTTTGGCTAGTAGCTTATTCTGGCGAGTCTCATTCGGGGGTGCCCAATTCTCATACCCAGTAACGAGAGTACATCGCTTTTCGTCGTCGCTATTATATTGGAACAAAGCTGCTTTAACAGAGACAATGTAGTAAGTAAGGCAGCGTCTTTCGATTCTTTGTTCAATAATGTTTTCCATACATCATGCCCCCTACGGAACTCCAGCGGCGACGGGTGTTGCGTCGGCCGGCTGAGACCAGGCGGCTTAGCACACGTCCCAAACGGCGCCCCTGATCACCCGCCGCGCGCCCGCTAATATACTACCATTATCTCTTATCACAACCGAGTCCGATCAAAAACAAACGCACACGCAAGAGTAACACGCAGGCAGGGGCCAACAACACGTACACGTTAAAACTTTTCACTTATCATCTAGTATCGGTTATTCTCAACAGTATGATGTACTAAGTATTATAAAGAGATAAATTATCTTTTAATAATCATAACGTATAGGCTGTTTTATTAATAAGATCGAATCGAAATCGAAATCGAAAATAAGATCACCACCCACACCGCTATGTATCCTGGAGTGTGCTAACACATCACAAGTAAATACTTTTTTTTATCTATTATCCGTGTATAGTAGCACCCTGTACATTTTATCCTGCTGAGACAATGGCAATAAATATTTCTAGAGAAAAACTATGAGGCATTCTGATATCGCTATAAACATCGATATATTCATAATATGTTCGATAATATTAAAAATAACCGAGATAACAAATCCTTTACTATCAACTTCACCTATGACGTGTTGTGTATCATTCTAGAATGAGTATAAACGTTGATGATAGCAGGCATCTGCCGATTATTCGCGGACATCTGTTCGCGAATATTCGGTATTTAACGGTAATGGTTAGATTGTAAGTTCGCTACGACAAAGGGCATCCATAGTCCATAATAGTTCATATCTCATACGCTTCAAGTGACCGTCCTGAGCCGAGGTTCGTAAACCGTTAGTGGGTTGCCCTCGGCATGGTGGCTTAATTTTCAAGAGTTGCAAGCTCCTAAAGCACTAACCCAAAAGTTCCGTGTGTAAGTATAAGCCAGCCCTTGCCAGTCAAAAACCTATTGTCAGATTAAAAAAGAAAAAATATGTTCGCGACAGGTATATATAATTCGCCATTGATATTTTCTTTTCTTGGCATGATAGCATAGCGGGGTGACGTAAACACCATGAAACGAAATAAATGGTTCAAACAGGCACGTATACAAGGCCTGACCCCGCACTAAGATACAAGGTTTGCATCGCGTGTACTATTTGTAGTACTATCATTTATGTTCTCGTATCTTCTTACGTTTTATTATGACATTTTTGGATCAATACATAAGTAAAAGCACCACATATCGTTTTGATGCATATACAAGTTTAAAATGTGTCTCTGTTGTAAAAATAAATCCTATTAATTATTTATTTATTTAATTTATTGGATCGCCAGTGGGTACATTAAGAACAAGAGAAAGCAAACACTCAAATCAAACTACCCAGTTACAGGGAACCACAACTAACATAAAATATTACTTCGGACATAATTTACACTAAAGGATTACAGAGTATTATTTAATTATGCCAAAAATAAAGGTAATACCAAATCTATAAAAAAAACTAATGTTATAAATACAAAAGTTTGTGAGGATGGA
This sequence comes from Manduca sexta, assembly GCF_014839805.1. Lineage (NCBI taxonomy): Eukaryota > Metazoa > Arthropoda > Insecta > Lepidoptera > Sphingidae > Manduca > Manduca sexta. The sequence goes on along the minus strand of NC_051141.1, from coordinate 1,217,311 downwards.
TGTATAGATTTATATATGTTTGTTCCTCACTGAACGGATTTGGTTGAAACTTTACAGTTATATAGGTTCTACATCAGAATAACACATAGGCTACAATTTATAATGATTTTGTTTATTTTGCTCATTATATAACGATAAATATCAAGTACATAAGTCAGAAAATAAAATGCTATCTTGGCGTATACTGCGTAAACTGTTGGAGTTAGACAAAAATGATGTACCGTAGGATTGTTTGTCTTAAATAGTTCTAAATAAAAGTCCTCGACAGCAAATATCTATCTTTTATGTGGAAGACATTATGAAACAAAATAGTGAGCCATAAATATAATTAAATCGGATACTTTTTTTACGATGCACAAGCGGGAATTCATCCCGAAAAACTGCTTCACGCCGGAGAAGCCGCGAGCAAAATCTATTTCATTATATTTTATAACCAAAGGAAAAAACAAATTAACATAAATGTTCTCTGTCACATTAAGACAGAACATTCTTCTACTGGTATGTGGTAGTTGGTGAGTGCGTCATGGCAGAGTTAACTTGCGAGTTAATAACTGTAGATTTCTTTTCATAAAATTAAAAACCAAAGGAGGATCACCATTTTTGTTAGCAGTTCTCATTAAAGTGACCAATAGAGTATAAACATGTTTCTATTTTTTATTCTGGCACCGCAAAAAGACTGCACTGCAAGTGATGGTGAGCGCCATGTCAAGAGAACGGTACGGCGGAAGGACTCGGGATCATAGGAAGAAGGGAACACGCGCACATCCAAACCATTCCAAAGTCTGATTGTGCGCCAAAGAAAAGAGTTGGCGTACCTATGCCGTTCAGACCGTGATGGTTTTAACTATCAAGCTGTAGTTTCGCATGCCAGCGCGCGTGGTTCTACTGGGGAGGTTTTAAAGATACTAAGATACGGTTGGTAGAACACGCTAAGAAATGCGATATCTCACTGCAACTGCAGCGAGTTTAAGTTTCTCGTCATGTCTGTGTCATCATGCGGATGGTCTGCCGCTGCTATCCATCCAAGGCCTCGAGCGAGTATTGGGCGTAACCGTCCCTGAGGGGCGAGCAGTATTCGACAACCGCGAATTCACGAGAGAGCCAATGGGCTCAGCGTGAGAGACCGAAGCATGCCTGTTCAGGATTCCAACTTTACGTGACGTGGCATATATTACGCTTTCGATGTGATTACTAGGATTCAGATCACAGCGAATATACAATGAGGATACGCAGGTCAGTCTGCAATGAGAGTGAACTACCCTGAAGATTTGGGAGAAAAGAAAACAGAAAGCTTTTCCACGTGATCACACACACCTGCGTATTCTTGGCATTGAACCCAACTGGGTTCTTGGAACCCCATATAGAAGTGAGGCTTCTCACAACGAACCAGAGGGCTCATAACAGTATCGCACATGAACCGGGCTGTCTTCTCCATAACAATGAATGTTGCCAAGCGATAACATATCCTTATTTCAGAAGAAATAAGGCGTTTACCGTCATGAGCTTCGAAACGTGCCCATCAAAGAGAAAATTCCCTTCCCCTAATTGTTTTGTGCAGTATATAACATACTGAAAAAAATAATAATATAAAACTTTTTGAAATCAACTATGGTAATTTAGATTTCTTAATTATATAAAATTACCCTCTTGACTATTGACTATATTGACTCTGTAAAGTTATTCTACATTATTATTAACGATTTACATCCAAGTTATAAATTGACGAGTACGAGTCCTGAATACGAGTGTGTAAAAACGGCTTATTTGGGATAGTTATATTTATAAGCCAAGTTATTCGGCAAATTTATATGCAATAAGTGTAAAAAAGGCATTAAAGGATTATTTTCGATAATCGATATTTTATCGGTTATCGGTCCATTTAAGAGGAACGATAATTATTGGAAAAAATACAAATAATATATGGATTATCGGATTGCATGCCCTAGCGTAAACATAAGAAATCATTATGAATTACACAAATAGATAAGTACCAAATACTAGTCCGTGCCATACGATTTGATTTTAGAGGGTAAGGAAATGCTCTTTACCATCCCTCTAAAAATTGGTAGTGACTGAGCGCGTCTTATTGCTACTGGCAAGGCATTCCATAGCCTGACAGCGACAACAGTGTAGGATTTCTCCATAAATACAGTAGCATGCACAGGCATTTTCAATTTCAAGTTCTCTGATGATCTGAGCAACTTAAATTACCAAGAAACAACACCCAAACGCTATCCAGGAACTGGCCCATAGTTTGTTTGGTTTACTTATAGTATTCCACCATGATATTTTTTATAGGTCCAGATACCACGGTTTCTTGAATGCTGTACCAGTTTAAATTAACAAGTACGATAAATGGCGGCCGCTTTGTAAAAGCATTATTTAATATTCACTACTAGAAATCACTGGCGCAACTTGACTAACACAATGTTCAACTCATAATTTGGACTACACTGGTGACTGGACCAATAAGTACTGTACTGTACATACTGATTTGTGAAGTTACTTGACAATCATCACTGTAACTTTGGATATGAACCAACTCTGCCTAACAATCAAACAAGAAAAAGGTGTGATGCTATGTTTCTTTATATATAGGCTTATTTCGATATTGTGTTAATAATGAAACCACATAGTCGTCTTTACCTCTCCTGGACTTCAAGATTTCATATTCATTAATTATCCAAGAATAGCGAAAAACGAACAATTTTACTTTACGGTTTTTTTTTATTATTTTGTAGTTAATTGCCAATATGGTGTGAGAGTGAGTTTATTTTTCACTGAAAATGTGATGTTGCGTGGTGATGAATTCTCTTAAGAAACTTTTTATTTCACTTCTATGGTTCGAGTAATTTATTGTAAAGTGATTTTTTTTTCTAGAAGATACTTATCTGGTAAACCACATACTTATGTGGTTTCATAGACTAGTGTAATGCTAAAATGACCCTGTATAATTACTTTAGTGGCGTAGTTGTATTACAAGTGTGGTACAGAAATCAGGCAAAATGGTACTAGGTTGTTCTTTTCAGTATTAACTAGAAGCCTGGAATTTGTGCTCAATATGGTGAAAGATTCAGCCTCTATCACATCATGCGACAGAATACTCACGGCGAAAAGTGGATTCACTAGTTGCGCCTCTGCCTATCCCTTTGGGCATGAGAAACGTAAGTGAGCGTGTGCGTGCTAGTATGTACTGAGTGTGTGCTAACCTGCCGTTCTTGCCGCTGCTGGCTGAGCGTTGTAGCTTGGCGCCGAGCTTGCTCTTGGGCCGGTTCTCCTTGTTGGCATGCAGCGTGGCGCGCTGCTCGTCCATGCGCTCCGACTGGCACCGTGATAACAGTTCGAAGAACGATTCCACCGGGTTCTCCTCAGACTCCGTTCGAACCATCTCCTGCTTCTTCTCCACTTCTTGTTCCTCTTTCTTTTTCGCCTCTGGTGTGATCTATGATTGTGAGATAGCTATTAATGATATATTGTGAAATTAATTTCGCCGTATGAACTTGTTTATAGAGCAGGTACGCACACGAGCACATAAAGGACTTAGCGGTAAAAAATCATCAGTCACTGCCTATCAACATCAACATCAACAATTAACATTGATTTTCTGTACTTTTAAATTTGAGCATTTGTTGTTAATTTATGAGAAGGCCAAATAATATCAATGGATAAAAGATTTATTGTAGGTATGATATATATGATCACACGATAGTGTGATTAATCAGATTGTCGAAAGTGCATCGGAAGTTATTATTCCCTTTCAATATCGACATTATATACAGTTAATCTAAATTGGAGCGATTTGTTTCATCTACCTGTATAAGCGAGAGTTGTTCCATGCTCTGCCTGCGCACGCGCAGCGCGTTGAAAGGCGTGCGCGGCGCGTCGTCATCAACATTCGGCGGGGCGCTGGGCGGCGCCTCCGGCTCGGGCGGCATGCCCAGCACCTTGCGCAGGTCGCTCATGTTCATCTGGGCCGTCGCCATACCCAGGACATCCCCAAGCTGCGAGATAAAAATAAAATTTATTGAATATTATAATATTATACTTAGTAAGTTTACACATTGAGACTCGAGATGCCTAAAAACTACTACAATCGCATTAAGTAAAGTTTACACGAATACGAAACAAGAAGGAAAAATTTGATTTAGTGGAATTTTGCCAAGTTTAAAGATTTATGAAGTAAACCCATAACACCTAAGATATTTTTATTACATAGATATGTTGTCTGAGCTCAATATTGGCAAGAAGAATGTAAGGTAATTGCCCGACATTCACGTAGTCAACCTCCAACCACTGTCGCGGCTAGTCGGCTTATTAACTTTTAGTATTTTGATAAATAAAATGCCTTCCTGTGTTTTTAGACGATGTACAAATTATACTCTAACTGTGAATGAAAAAAACTTTTTACTTCATACGTTAGTAATAAGTATACACTATTAACTTATTTTTTAACTAATAAATACATTTTACTCGACTGCCATGGCGACGGCGGTCCACGCTCGTGACGTATCAACGCGAGCTGTAACTGTCGATGTATATATATCCTTTTCTAACGAACGTATGCCTAATCTTTGTATTCCTTCTTCAAGCCAATTTGTAATTTATATGTATAGGTATGTGACTATAGTGAATAGTGCGCCGTTCTTTTGTGCAATTTTGTTAGTGTATGACGCGTCTATTTGTAAAACGTCATTGCATAACACTAACATTTTTTGGATTCAGAGAATACACATTCATTAAAAAAAATGCAAAACGTCTAAAATAAAAAAAAAAAAAAATTTTTGATCAATGGGCTGATTTTTTTAAATGTTGGGCATGTTTCGTATTTAATGCATCACCTCTTGCTGCAAAAACTGCCTGTATTTTGTATGGCATAATCTATTTTACTTACTGATTACACTTTGTGACACATTATTCAATTTTTTCAACCGAAGCACTTTCGAGATCTCTTATGTAACCGAGTGGTGACTTTCTTTATAACTTGCCTTCCAAGTGATTTCAAACAAACTGACCATCTTAAAACTTATTGCTCTAGTGCAAGACGAGGGTTCGGGTCGGCGATTGGTACTACACACATGTATTAAAAACGTTCGATAGAAGTAAATCGTTGCATTCGTTAATAATGCTTATTAGTGCAGGTCATAGCCGGACGTCGCCCTCCTACGAATCGTTACAAATGTTTGTAGTGAAGAAAAGTTGTGTCAGCACAAAGTTAAATGTACAGAACCGTATACTTTGCTTGGAATCATTATTCCAATTTCAGTATGCGTGAGCAATACTTGACCGCGCTACTTGGTTACTCTACGGTAACTATGAGTAACTCTGATAGCCAACAATCATTTTTGTCTTGGTCCATTAAATTTTGTTTTATAGATTTAAGTGCTAATTACGACTTTCAGAAGCTTACTTTTCGCTTCAGAAGAAGTCGTAATACTATTCTTCAGCATTCTACTTACAATTAATCTTACTTCCCTAAATAATGTTTACATGTATCTTATTAAGGTTTGAGTATTATTTGTTACCGTTAAACGCTGTGGAACAGGTAAGAATTGGAAACAAAAAAAAAATTACATAGCAGTTACGGACAGTTTTTAACCATTAAAATGGGTATAGGAAGTAATCCTTAAAAGACAGATATATGTTAAGGCGGACTTTTCTGTAGACCTATAACAGAGGAACAACTCCGCCGTATATTGCGTCAGTAGTGGTTTCAAGTTTTTAGAAGCTCTGTCTGTTTAATTTTTTCCGACATATTTAATAACCTTGTTGTTTAATTTAGGTATTTGTTGGTTATAATAATTTAGGCTTAACCTGAATTATATACATAAATATTCCTCTGGAATCATTTCGCCTATTGGTGCAAAATGTATGAAAATCCGTTCGCTAGCTTAAAAGTTTATCGCGTTCAGATAATAATAGACAGAGCCATGGGGTGACTTTAGTGGATATATTTTGACACTTAGTATGTCCTTATGTTGTACATACCTCTTTGGAGATGTTGAAGTGTTCAGTGGCGTAATACAGCGCCTTCTCATGGTTCCCAAGCGCCGCGTGCGCATTCCCGAGGGACCAGCAGGCTCGGCCCTCGCCGACGCGGTCTCGCAGGCGGCGCGCGGCGGCCAGGTGGCGCGCGTGGTACTCCTCCGCCGCGCGGTACTCGCGCAGCAGTGTGTACGTGTTGCCGAGCGAGTAGCACGCCTGAGCCTCCACCGCCGCGTCGCCGAGCTCCTCCGCCAGCGCCAGAGTGCGTCTGCACACACAACGAGAACATTCCATAACAAAACATAGCACGTTGATACCACCAAATAACAATACGTCAATTCCATACCAAACAACTTTGCGGTAGACCCCTTTAAAATGAAATTTAATTTTATTACCTTTTTAAATTATCTTTCTTAGTAGTTGTAAAATATATAAATAGAAACTTAATATTATAGAAAAAAATTGTTACCACACCATGAGTTTGTAGTGATTTTGGAACCAAAATATGGTTACTAGAACAATATGTAGGACCAAAAAAAAGTGAATGAATTGTTCTGTTGATAATTTAAAAAAATAGGTTTTGATAATATATTACACTCGTTCGATTTTGACAATGATAGTAACATGGCGACAATTAATTCATAGTTATGAATGGCACCGATCGTAGTGATCGTAGTCGTACCTGAGATTTTGTTGCAGGTTAAATAAATAAATTGGAAATATGAAGCATAAAAATACCGTCACTACGAGATGAATGTGCAGTAACAAGTTTGTGACAATAAAACGTAAAATATGAACCTGTTCTAAAGTGTTACCAATGATTAAAACTACAGTCAGTACAACTCTAAGCACATTAAGCAATATTTATCTAATATTATGGACATCAAACAAAATATGCGTAATTTCAAAATGGACCCATAAGATAAAAAAAAATCATCAGTTTATATGCATCAAGGTATAGATTAAGTTATAATTCGCAAGAATTGTCTTTGATTATTCAAATAAAAGACTACCCTATATACTAGCTGGAAACAATAAAAATCGTATGAATAATCCGCTACAAATATAGAGTGGTTAGATAAAACGCAGTATGGCACTTGCCACTTCTAGATATAATTGAAAATTGACACCAGACTGCGTCACTAACGAAACTGTTTATCCTATCCGATATAGCTGGTTTTATTATTCAGTATATTTACCCTATGTGAAACATGCATAAATAAAAAATAAAAGGAAATATCGTCCATAACCAAGTTGGGTGTGGAATGGACTGACAAGATGCATGTCTACAGGTTCAAATCCTTATGGCACACTACTCCGTGTTTTCTAAAATCATATATGTATTTTGTGAATTATAGCTTGTTTTAATGGTGCAGAAAAACATCGTCAAGAAATCGGCATACCTGAGAAGTTCTCTATAGAACAGTATATGATACAGGGCTGATATTATTATGATATTATAAACACGTACGGCGTGTGTGGCCGCTTACCAGTCGACCACTGACATAACCATCGGGTATATGGCACTACAGAACGTTGGCGTTAAACGTCATTCACTTCTAATAAACAATCTTGTATGCACTCTTTACAATTATTCAGTTTTAGAAGAGAGACCAGTCTAATGATATTTAAGTATTTTAGGTCTCGAATCCTATGTTTCAATTTCAAACTAAAAGCCTCATCATGTCTCGATTTGTGTATTTTTTTCAAAAATAGATAAAATGTGTTTAATCCTTATATTCATACATTATTTTTAGTCAGTTTTGAATAATTCCCACTAACATAAATCAATTCAAGACACACACATATATATATAAATATTGTTGAGTTCGCTGAGCATGTAACAGTGAATAATTGAACACGCGCCGCTCGACAAACGAGAGCAAACTCGCTGCGCTGCGAATGGAAAGCTGAGTGGAAAAAGTGTGGCCATTGTATAATTCGCTACAACAGCAGGCATCATTGCATAACCGGCGAGCCACTAGCTTGTAATGGATCGTTTAGTTACTCTGTACTTTACTTCACCGCCATTTATGTGTACCAGAGGCTAACGTCGGCAGGTAAGAATGAGCAGCTACATTATGAAAGTTGTAAAGTGATATTAAAACCAGGAAATGTATGTCCACAATATTGCCATGGAATGATTTAAGGTACATATACCTACTTATCTATAAATTTAAAGGCCATTCAACGATTTAGTGTCTTCAAGTCGGTAATTTACGAGTTTATTGCGCTTGCCATATCATTTACACCAATACTGTAACTGATCAAATCTAATTGCACACTGTGACCAAGTCGTAAAACAAATACATGTGCCATGTTTCAAGCGCATTTCACTTTAACACATTCTATGTGTGTATCAACTAAAGGCGTTATTTGAGTAACACATTAATTTTTAGCTCCCGTATTTCTTGAGTGTATATCAAAATGTACTAGGGAGAACATTATATAACCTTTCTCAAGTTCTAGGGCGTAAAATACAACATGTAACTTGTATGATGTACACTAGGCATTTAAGGGTTTAATTAAATTGAAATTTTATGTCGAATGGCCACATGAAAATGCCCCACCCAGTAGAAGATTTATACAAGCATACCTCGCCAATGAGCTGCACTTGAGATAGTAAAAACCGAACGTGGTCCGTGTATGCGTACTTGTAATGTTCGGCGGCGTTCTCGAACTGTCCGAGGAATATGTGTGAGTTGCCGAGGTTGCTGTTGGCGCGTCGCTCGGCCGCCTTGTCGCCGAACTCCTGCGCGATGTGCAGCCGCTCCGTGTGGTAGCGGATGGCGCGCGCGAAGTCGCCCAACAAGTAGCATGTGTTGCCCAGGTTCCCGCAGGCGCGTCCCTGAGCCTGGCGGTCGCGCAGTTTTCGCATCAGCTCGAGATTCTCTCTGGAAAAGAGATTATTGCTTTAAATTAAACAAATATTTGAAACATAGCCCTGAAAACCCTTTTTCAATTTACATTGATCTCCTTAAAGATGAGCAAAATTCTATTTAGAATTATAATCATCATCATGATCTTCAAAATTTAAAGGTATAAAACTATAATAATATGTATACTGGTGTGGGACAACAAAACAAGTAATAATAACATCTCCAAATGGATTTTTCACCTAAACTATGACTATGACTGAATTCCACACCGCTCACAGTGCAGGCTTATCAATTTCCTAGATTCTTTAACAGTACTGTGCTATTCGAACTTGTTCAAACCTTAATGTCAATTACCACACAACTGACATATAAAACAAACATTCCTACATCTTAAAAACTTGAGAAATAAATTTTAGTCGACGTTTCGTGTTGATCTGAGTTGAATTATAATCTACCCTGTAACATTATACCTACTTACAAAATGGTACCATGTCAATAATTAATAAAAAAAATAAAAAAGATAAAAAACCCATTGACTTCATTTATACATATAACATTTTTGTTAATATAGAAAGTACCTACGCTACTTACTCGTAATAAGCGACAGCTTGCATGAGACAGTCGCGAACCTCCTGCGGGAAGTGTCCGGGGTCGTTGTGGCCGACCCTGCCGAGCTGCTTGCCCTGCGCATGGTACACGTTGCCCAAGTTGTAGAGAGCGCGACCCTCGCTCAGCTGGTCTCCGAGAGCGCGGGAAATCTCCAGGTGCCTCTTGCAGCACTGAATGGCTTCCGTGAATTTGCCCATCACTTTCAGTGTGTTGCCGAGGTTGCCTGAAGCTTTGGCCTCGCCTAATTTGTCATTCATTGTCCTATTAACAAGGGACATACAGTTAGGATGTAGACTTGCTACGATCTTATTGAATGGTGTACGTAAAATTAAAAGTAGCATCGTAATTGTGACTGGATACTTATTTTCAATGGTGCAACAAGTTACAGCAACTTAAAACTCTGATAGCGTATCTGGTGCCTTATATTTATTTGTCAACAGTTACAATCAATCAGCTTATGTACTTTAAATCTTGAAGGAGGTAGATGTTCAAATGCTGTTCTCGTTTTACGAAGCTAATTCCGGAAGGAATTTCACTTTATGGGATATGATGGTGATCACATCCTATAACATGAAAGGGCACCATATTATTACTTTTATTCCTCTCATAATATTGAATCTAGGACCTAATGGAATAACCAAAGCAGCAACAGGACAAAAATATTTACCTAGCTAATGTCAAGTCATGTTTATGATATTGCATGGCCTTATTATAGTCGCCTAGGTAGAAGTATGCATTCCCCAACTGACTATAGATGGCACTAAGGGTGCGCAAGTCGTCGGTGCCGGCCTGAATGGCCGCCTGGAAGAACGCCACGCCCGCACGGCAGTCGCCCGCCTTGCACAATCGTTCGCCCTCCAGAGCCAACTCCAGGCACATTGAGCCCCCATCGCAACTCTGTAAACAGTAATAGTACAGAAAATATAATATGCTACTTGCCCCTATTCCACAACAATTTTAAATTGTTCCAAACATCTAGAGATTCAATTCCAAGACAATGACCTTAATATAAGGCACTAAAATCTAGATAATATAACTAAAAATCCTGTAGCTAAGTAATTTTACCTGTCTTGAAATTATAATACGATAGAATGTCCAACTGAAGCAGATCAATAGAGGACCTCAGTGCATGAATTTAACCATAGTTTAAAAGTGTTTAAAGTAATACAGAAGTATTATTAAATAATTATGACAGTTGACTTAATAATTATACCTGAACTATTAGGGCAACAGTTTGATGCAGTACTACACCTATTGTACCTAAAACAACTCTAACAAAATATAATATGACAGAATAATTTCATTAATCATTAAGCATAACACATATAACAAAATATATTAAAAAACTAAAATGTTTGTATGAACTATTGCTTCTGGGTATTACATTTTTCTTAGTAGACTTTTTTACTTTTGGAAAATGTAAGACAAGACACATACAGAATATAAATTAGTAGGCCTTTGCCGGCTTGTTGCTGATGTAACTATGAAATTAAACAGGTTGGCATAAATATATTGACTTGCAAACAAACTTTAACTTGTCAGTTGCCACTAACTGGACCCTATGTCATTTATTCAGTCTAGTCAAATAATAAAGTAAGTTATAAAAAGTTACTATTATACATAAAATGAATAACATGACTAATCTCTTTAATTTAAATACCTACATGATTTTAAAAATTCTAAATAATAGTCTTTGTTACTTGTAACTAACAAATTTTCTTCATATACCTGTTTGCCTACAATTACATTAAAGCAGAATAAATATAGGTACTAAACATTTTCCAATATTGCTAAGTTAGAAAGACCTTTAAGCTTTGCTTCGCTAGAAAAATGCTGAGCCCTTTTCCCATCAATGACATGCTTTTACAGCTATATTGAAATAATTGGTCTGTTTGCAAACTGCTGTTATTGAAAATGGTTGTTGGCTTAGTTTGAACTTTAACCTTTACTGTTACAGACAAGAGAACATACTCAATCATGCAATATTGCACAGGGAATAATACACATCTTTCTCAGTATGATGCCATTATTATATATAATTAGTTGAAATGCTGTAGTTTTGGTAACATTAACGCAGTAACAATTTGGTCTGAATTACATCCATCAGCTCTACGATTTATTTAACTGAATTTGTTTTTTAACTTTCAATGCCATATTCTATGTCAGTGGATGTGATTTTGATATAGTATAAACTTTAACCTTTGCATTACAAGGATGCCAACTTGAGGAAATCACTTTCATTCATTTTTGCTCAACTGAAATTATATTAATTTTATTGGGAAAATCTTGGTAGCCCTCTGTTTATATTTACTATTTAGGGATATAATCTTTTCTATTCATTTTATCTTATGTGTTTTTTTATATTGACAAATCCATATTACTTATCCATGATTTCTGCTTTTATATAGTAAATATGAAATATACAGCAAGCGTAAATCATACCTATCAAAGTATGATTTCTTAATACAATCAATATATTACAAACACATCCCTCACCTCTAAAGCAGCACTCATTATGAACAAATGTATCCCAGTATGAGTTTTCTTACACAATCACATACTGCATATACAAAATTTATTTAATTAATTCACTCATCACTAATGTAGGTTGATGATATTCAGCAGATTGCACAACCGCCTGCATATCACAACGATGTAACTCGACCGCAAGCCCCGTAACGCGAGACAAAGGACTTAGATTGCATTTACTGTATTTACAATAATTCGCGTTCCCAATATAAAATTCCCGATAAACTTATGCCCGAGGTCCTATTTCGCAAGATAAGAGCGAAAAGTATAAATGAGTATATTATTTGTGGTTGCGGTGAAGAGTGAAGCGTCAGTCGTCAAGCGCCGAGCGGGAGCGGTAACAGGTCACGGCTTCCGTATTAGGCACCCCACTAATGACTCACTTGGCGACATAATTTGCAACGGGAAATCGAACCGTTTGTTGTTCACACGCGTATTTATCGATGCATTACGTCGCCGTCTGCGACCTCAATCAACAAAATTACTAACGCCTGTGGGCTATGGCGCATGGTTTCCACGCAATAACATCTCCACTTACTTGTGCGTCCGTCGAAAGATTCTCGGCACTAGCGCTCACAGACATCGTCCTTCACTTTTACACAAAATAACAAAACTAAAAAACGATTACACAAAAGTATCAATTTATTCTCATAGTTGTTTTTGTGTATTTTTTCTTTTTGTTGGGCGTGTACGACAGTTACGACTTGACACTAGTGGTTTTGTTTTTTCCATTGGTTTTTTCGCTCAAACCAAACTAAACCCACAGAGCATAAAACGTCTAAAACTGCTGCATTCAGTGTTGCCACGTAATAATATACATTACCCACTAATTGTAACATCTTCGGCCGCGGGGAACAAATATGTATACACTAGTACGATTAATCTGTTCAGATCCATAGAGTAAGTAATATACTACGTAAGAAGAGGCGGCACTTAGTACATTGAATTTGAGCTCACGCACACATACCTGAGCCCAGTAGGATTACATTTTGTACCAACATTACGCAGAAAAAATGATACGCAAGGCTGCCAACTTACTATAAATCTGCTCGTTTCTAGAGACGTTCCTTATTTAATCGATATTATCGATAATTTTGTATCGACAGCTTTATATCGATAAAAATGGCTGACCATAAATCTTACACTGGTATAAATTATGATTGAATTTAGAATATTAAAAATAAAACATCCACAATTTTTAATAATTCCCTTTATTTAATTAGAAAATACACAATATTATCACGTGAATTTCTTATGTATAAATTGTATAATGTTTAGGTCTCCTACTTAGAAATTCATAACACTCCAGTTTTCCGTTATTTATTTCCAATTTTATATGGAAATTGAAAAATTTTATACCTTACAGATATGATCTTTTTCCGTCTAATCAACAATTACTATGATACAATTATTGCAAGGGCAAATTAATAGATTTCACACGTGCCTTTTTTGATTAGGTTACTAAGCAAAGAATTGAAACTCCATAATCTAGAGTATTCTCTTCAACGACTACCTGAGGTTGTAAATTTGAATTAAATAAATAACATCACTTTTATGTAATGTTTTAAATAATAATATAAATTTTCTGTTACCGGTGTAGATCAAGTGGATACTTAGCCATAAATATGTTTGACTTTGGGTACTTTTGTATGCCACAAACCTCACATTTTTATACACATTAATTCTTTTCCCCATTCTCGCACACAAAATCAATAAACTACAAAAATGTAAACAGAATTACAGTCAATATCTCGGAATAATAAGAATCACTATCTCGTAACACACACTACACAAATTCCTTCAAGAAGAAATATACACAAAACGGAAAAGCTGGCTCAACTCAAAGTATTCGGCATAAAACTTAACTTATTATTGAACATAATCGCAATTATACAATTTTTTTGCAAATAAACTTCAACAATGACAAATCTACCGTCAATAATGGCGGCAAATTATCAACTATCATGGTAGCCAACATACTTTCAAAATTTATTGGATTATTATGTTGGTACAAGATGTTACGATGAGACGGCCTTTTGTCAACCAAAACTAAACTCTATGTAACGGCATTAAGATATATAATCATTCATTATTACACAAAATGTTCTAAGTGTCCACCCCCTTTCAGATCTATCAGTATGCAACGCTGCAGACACGGCACAGTCACTAGAACAATAAAATACTGGTAGTAGATATTGATTGTCGTAGTTTCTGAAACTTCGTAATATTACATAATAATGTAATATTCTATGGTAAATAATATATTATAGAAAGTGAGTGTATTTTAGTAACTTAAAAAATATTAATAATGATATATAATTATAAAACTGAACTTGTAAAAGCAAAAAATTGCAATTGCAATTGCAAGATTAGACATACGGTTTTCAACAATCTCCAGATATTATCAAGAGAATCTCCGGCAAAGTCCTAATTCTACTACTTAAAATGTTTAGAGAAGTTCCTGCAATAATGCACTATTGCGTAAGCGAAGGGAATTCCCTCAGAACAAGAACAAGCAATTGTTCTGAGGGAATTCCAAATGC